>NC_046352.1:3740741-3842918 GCF_000738735.6 Corvus cornix cornix | reverse complement strand
GGAGTTCAGCTCTGCCAGGATCCATCCCACAGAGAATTTCCAACTTTGAGGGAAAGAATTCCCAGTAAAAGGGATTTTCCCAACACCGGCCGTGCTGATCGGGAATTCCCTCTCCTCACTTTTAGAGTTTATCCCTTTCCAAGGAAAATGAGGGAAAACCCCTCCCAAAAAAGGGAACAATTCCCATGGTGGGGGGGAAATTGAAATGATCCAAGGTGGCTTTTTTTGGTCAGGATTCGAGGATTTCTCTGGGACTTCCCAAATTTCCAGTGGGGAATTCGTGTCCCAGGAAATCTGGGAAGCAGCTCCAGACCCAGAGCCCAAGGAATGGGGATGAGAGGAAGCCAGAGGTGGTTTGGTTGTGGTTTTTCCCTTGGGAAGAGATCCCAGGATTTTTTTTAGGACTGGGATTTTTCAGGATGGGGCTGCTTGGGAAGGCAAGGCTGCTTTTTATGAGAAGCACCAAAATTTTTGGGAAGGGGCAGATCCTGGAGGAAATTCCAGGTTCAACCATTCCCATCCTCCTGAATTCCCAATCCCGAAGGATCTGAGGGCTCTTCCCACCCCTGAGCCAGAGCTCCGGAATTCCAGTGCTGGGATAACGCTCCAAACACCCAGACATTCCCAAGGATCCCTTCCCAACCTTAATTTTGTTTTAAGGAAAAATTTGTCCTTCCAAGGAATCCTGCTCCTGGAATTTATTCCTGTTTTTCCCTCCTTTATGGGCTTTGGATTTTCCCAAACACTCCCAGCCCTTTTTTCTCACCTCACAATTCATAAAGATTTTTTAAACTTCCCAAAAATGAAGATTTTTTTTTTTTCCCCCACAGGAAAAGTTTCTGGGATTTCTTCGATATTGCCCAAAATAAAGACTGGAATTAAAAAACAATTAGACCCCAAAAAATCCAATGAAAGAGAGACTGAAATGATAAGGGCAGGAAAGGTAATAAAAAATGAGAAATAAATGTTAAATATATAAATAAATTAGAAATAAATGATGGAAAAAAAAAAACAAAATCTGCTCCTTTTTACACCAAATCTGCCTTAAAAATAATTTCAATTTTAGACTTTTTGTTTTGCCTGAAATCCACAAGGCTTCAGCAGGATGCAGGAATTCCACGGGTTTGGATCAAATCCCCGTTTTTGGGGCAAATCTCAGCTGCTTTTTTCAGCCCCAAATTCCTCCCTTCAGGAATTCCCCCCAGCTCCAAAGCGGCACCAAAACCTCTCCGGAGCTGGGGAGAAATTGGAAAAATTCCTGCCTCATTCCCAGATTTCAATCCTTAAAAAAAACCCATCCCAACTTCTGCTCCAAATCAGCTTTTCCTGGGATAAATCGGAAGCAGCTCAGTTCTGGGGGGAGGATGGGGCAGCAAAATTCACGAATACCCCGAAATTTAACTCAAAATCCACCCCAAAATTTCACTTCCCGGGGGGGTTTTGAAACCAAAACCTGAGCGAGGAAAATCCCGGGGCAGCAGGAAAGGCCCGGGGGGGTCTCCCAGCGCCAGACTTGTTGCTCAGCCTGGAATTGCCTCTGGAATTCCGCTGCAGAGGCTGGAAATCCTCGGGATCAGCCGGGGCTGGGGAGGGGGGAGCGTTTCCCTCTCGGGGTGGGGATTTTGGGGTGGGGGCAGCGCTGCCCTGCCTGCTTCCATCCCCGCCGCTCGCATTCCCGGAATTCCTGGCATCTGGAATGCTGCGCGAGGGGAAGGAGGGTGGCTGATGACAGCCCTGCTGCTCTCCGATCCCGAGCGAAGATTTCCCTCTTTGTTTGGGGGGTTTTTTTCCCCCCTTTTTTGCGGTTTTTTCCTTCATTTCTCAGGGCTCTGCTCCTTCTGCTGCGAACCAATCCCAACCCCAACCCCAGATTCCTGCCAGGAATCAGGGATGGATCCCGAGCTGCAAACGGATCATTTATTCCCCCTCTGCTCTTGGGGGGGTCCCTGCTGGGTTTTCCACCCGGGAAAAGCTCAGAATTCCCTTTTCGGGCAGGGAATTTCCTCCCCCTCCCCCGCGATCCCATCGCTGCCTTCTCCTCACCTGCGCCTCTGGAGCTGGGATCGCACCCTGGAATTGCCCGGGACCGGCGCACGGAGCTCCCGCAAAGGCTGGGATGCGTTTGGTGCTCCACGAGTGGGAGCGATGGGATCCCGAATTTCCCCGAATTACCCCCAAAAACCCCGGGGTGACCTCCTGGATCGGCTGCGGGAGGGAAAGCTGGAGGTTTTTCCCTTTAAATAACCATTTCCCAGGATTTTTATCGTTCCTTTTGATGAGTTTTTGATGAGTTTTCCAAGTCCTGGGGGGGCGCGTGTGCAGCTCTTTCTTGAGGTGTAAAAAGGCACTTTCGGGTGTCCCGGGTGGCACCAAATTTATTTATTTATTGAGCGCCGAATTCCACGCGTGGCTCTTCCTCAGCCGGGGGAGGAGGGGGGAAATAAAATAAATAAAATAAAATAAAATAAAATAAAATAAAATAAAATAAAATAAAACCACGAATAAATATGGAGATGATAATAGAAGGAGTCGCCCTGGAACTCAGCACGTCCCACCTGGGCAGCACCGAGGGACCCCCAAACCCAGCGGGGACCCCCCGGATTTTGGGGCGGTGGGCGCAGAGCCGCGCGGGGAACGCGCCCGGAGCCGCGGGACCCCAGCCCATCCCTCCGCGGGCAAAACGCGGCTCTTGGGGAATTTTTAAACATTTTTAGGATTTTTTTTTTCCCGCGGCCGGCGGAAGGCGGAGTGAGGGGGGGGGGGGGGGAGGGCTGAGCGGAGCCGCGGGCGGGAGCGAGTTCTGCTCGTTAAGAGTTTTCCTCGTTAAGAGTTTCCCTCGTTAAGAGTTAATTGCGGCGCGGAGGGGCCGCTCCGTGCCTCTACTTGCAGCGGAGGGCGAGGGAAGGAGGAGGAGGAGGATGGAGGGAGGGAGGGAGGAGCGGGGGAGCCGCGGCCGCCCCCGGAGCCCCCGGCCCAGCCCCGGTGCCCCCGGTGCCCCCGGGGCTCCGCGCCCGCCCCGCCGGGGCCGGGGAAGGCGGGGGGCGGCCCGGGGGGGGGTGGGCTCGCTGCTATTTTCAACCCAGCTCCGGACTAAAAATAAAAAGTCTCCCGAAAAGGCAGCGGGGAGGGATGGAGGGAGAGAGGGAGGGATGGGGGGGGTCGCAGCTCTGCCCCCACCCCGCGTCCTGCCCGTCGGGAGGGTCCCTCCGCCCGCGCGGGGCCCTTTTGTGCCGGGAGCAGCCCCCGGCCCCTCCGCCCCTCCCCCGGGGGCTGCACATGAGGGGATTAAAACAATGCGGGGCCAATCCCCCTCCCCAGCCCGGGGGGGGTCCCGGCAGCCCCGGGGGAGGGGGCGCGGGTGGGGCCGAGCCCGGCGCGACCCCCCCCCACCCCAAGCCCCGGCGCCAGGGACCTCCCGGCGCCTTTGATGCCGAAGTTTTTTACACCCAGAAAAATCCCATTGAGGCACCGGGGGAAGGGTGGGGGAGGGGCGCGGTGGGGGAGGGGCGCGGTGGGGGCGGGGGGCTGCAGCAGATGGGAAAGTGCCCCCGACGGGCCCGGGGTGGGGAGGGGGGGGCTGGGAATGGAGGGTGGGGGGGGATCCCGGCGTTGGGAACGGGGTGGGGGAAGGATGCGCCCCCCGCCCGCGGAGGGAAATGCCGGAGTATTTAAATTCAATTAAAATAAATAAATAAGTGGCGGCCGCCCCCTCCCCCCCGCGGCCCCTCCCCCCGGGGGGCCGGGCCCTCCCGCATCACCACGTGGCTTCCTCCCGCAAACATTTTCACTCCTTTTTCCAGGTCGGTTTTATTTAGAGGCGGTGCCCCGGCTGCCCAGAGGCGTCCGGTGACACTCGAGTGCCACTCGGGCCGACTTGGGGGCCCCGCAGCCGCCGGCGCCACCGCCCTGCCCGCCGGGGCCGCCCCCTCCTCTTCTTCCTCCTCCTCCTCCTCCTCCTCCTCCTCCTCCAGCGGCCGCCGCCCCCTCCCCAACGGCACAAAAATCCGCTCGGAAAAAAAAAAAAAAAAAAAAAAAAAAAAAAGAAAAAAAAAAAAAAGGAAAAAAAAAAGAGAGAAAAAAAAAAGGCAAAAAAGCCGGGAAAAGCGAGGGGGGCGAAGCGGAGCCGCCCAGCCCAGCCCCCGGCCCGGCGCAGCGCGGCCGGAGCTCGACGGGCGCTCGGCGGAGCCCCCCGGAGCCGCACCATGAACAAGCTCTACATCGGGAACCTGCCCGAGGGCGTCACCGCGGCCGAGCTGGAGAAAGTCTTCACCGAGCACCAGATCTCCTTCAGCGGCCAGTTCCTCGTCAAGTCCGGCTATGCCTTTGTGGACTGCCCCGACGAGCAGTGGGCCATGAAAGCCATCGAAACTTTCTCGGGTGAGCCGCGGGAGGAGCCCCCCCCCCGATCCCTCCCGACCCCTGGATCCCTCCCGACCCCCTCGATCCCTCCCGACCCCCTCGATCCCTCCCGACCCCCTGGATCCCTCCCGACCCCCTCAATCCCTCGCCCCCTTCAACCCCTCCCGACCCCCTTCACCCTCCTTCCGTCCTTCTCAACACCTCCCGACCCCCTCAATCCCTCCCGTTCCCCTCAGTCCCTCCTGAACCCCTGGATCCTTCTCGACCCTCTCCCGTTCCCCTCGATCCCTCCCGTTCCCCTCGATCCCTCCCGGCCCCCTCGGTCCCTCCCGCTCCCTTCTCCCTCCCCTACAAACCGCGGGGTCCCCGTCGGGGCCGAGCCGTGGCCCCGCTTTTTGTCCCTTCCCCGGGAGCCCCGGCGGGCGATGGGGGCACAAAGCGACCCCGGGCCCCGCGTGGGTCCCCCCGGCAGCGGCAGCCCCGGCGGGCTCGGGGGCTTTTGGGCACCGCGGGACTTTGGCCATTTTGATTCGAGCCGGGGTTCCTGGGGCGTGTGGTGTGTGCGGGAGCGCGAGGTCGCCATGCTGCGAGCAGCCACAGAGGAAAGCTCTGGGAAGGGGGAATTTGGGAGAATGTTGGGAATTGGGAGGTTTTTGAAGGGGTTTTTTTGGCCCCTTCTCCATCTCCCCCCCCCCCCACACCCCGGGCTCCTCCAGCCGCGCTCTGCCCGTCTTCTTCTTCCTCTTCTTCCTCACTGCCCCCAAAAATAAATGAAATTAAGAATCGTGGAATCAGCCAGCAGCGAGGAGAGCCCGCTCCATTTTCCAAGAGAAATCCATTCCTGCCGTGGAGTCCCGATTTTGGAGCCTTTTGGTGGGAAAGGGGGAGGGAATCTGCCCCAAGGACTTTTCCTGGAGGGCTGAAAGAAAGGGGGGAATTCGCCAAATCCACCCAAAAGTCCCAAATCCCATCCCTCGTTCCCTTCCAGGCTGAAGTGAGGAATTAAATATTCCTAAGGAACGTTGTCCAGAGCCACCACTCCCACTTGGAGCCAGGCTCGCATTTCATAAAAATCCACTTGTGAAGGAGCCGGGGGATGGATTTGGTGGAATTTGGGGGAATTTGGGGAGGTTTCCCGGCATGATTCCTGTTTATCCCAAGCTTTTCCTGCCCACTCGTCCCGGATTTTCAAACCCAGGCACATTTTTGTTTTTAGGAAAAGTGGAGCTCCACGGAAAGCAGCTCGAGATCGAACACTCGGTCCCCAAAAAGCAAAGGTAACGACAGCGTTTTAATTGATTTTTAATTGTTATCACCGTAATTATTGATTTCTGTTGGGGGGGGGGTGTAAAAAATACGAGAGAAAAGAGGCAAAAATTTACACCTAAAACGTGTAAAACACAGAGGTGTCAGTGCTTTGGGCTCGGGTTCGTCCCCAGCGAGGCGAGTTTAATTAATTCTTTCAACATTTCATGAATTCATTTAAATTTTTTTTGGCAAAGAAAACTTCCTCGGCCAGTTTTTTATTAAAAAAAAAAAAAAAAAAAAAAGAGGGAAAGAAAGAAATAATAAAAAAGGTGAAATAAATAATTCTCCACCCAGCGGCCCAGGGTGATGGATGCCTTTGGCTTGGGATTTTCAAACTTGTGGCACTGGAAGAATTTCCCGGCTCCTCTTGGCTCCTGGGCTGGGAAATGGGGGAGATCCTTTGGTCTGGAGGAAGTCAAAATTTCAAAAATTAATTTAAAAAAAAAAAAAAATTGCTTCAAACCAAGTGAATTTTGCTGGGGATGGATGGCGAGAAAGGAATAAAAACCCCACGCGGCCGGGCAGGGATTTAAAGCCTGGCTGAATTCCTTGGGTTTTGGGGTGAAAAGCGCCGTTTTTGGGCTTTCCGTGGGCTTTCCTTCTCCCGCCGCCGTGCCCAGCCCATCCCATCTCCATCTTCCTTGGCCCTTTGTTGTTCCCGGCTGGAGCTGGGAGAGCTCTGGAAAAGCCTCCCCGCGCTCCGGCCCCGCCAGAATTCCCGAAAATCCTTCCTGGATTTCGGGTTTTCCCCCCAGAAATTCCCCCCCCCCCTCTCCTTTCCCTTTTCCCTCCCGAACTCCAGGAATCCCCGATCCCAAAGAGTCCACGTTGGACCCAAATCCATCGCCACGTGACGGGAGGCGCCTTTTCCAAAGGGGAAAGAGGGAGGGGACGACGCCAACTCTTCCCATCCCAAAACTTCCCCAAATCCCTCCTTTCCCGACCTTTTCCATCCCTTTCCTGCCCCGTTTTGGGATCGCCCCCTTTGGCCTCGCCTCAAACTTCGCGAGGAGCGCGGCGGGGGCTGATCCCAACGGGCTGATCCCAAATCCAGCCCGGAATTCCTCCGAGCTTTTTCCCGGTCCGGATTCCCCGATTTTCGTGGGATAATCATAATTTTTATTCATTTTCCCCCCCTCCCCTCCCCCGGCGCCTCGCGATCGATGATTTTTGTTCCCGCGCCTCGCCGCGGCTTCGGCATCCAGGGATCGGGGGAGGGGGGAGGATATTGGGATGGAATTCCATGAAAAGTAACAAAATATCCCTTCAAAAAACCAGGAAAAGCTCTTTTTTTATTTATTCCCCCCCTCCCCCCTCTTTGGGTAATCAATAATTTGGGGAGGGAGGAGCGGATTTCTGCCCCCTTTGCCCCACGCGGAATTCCCTGGAAATGGGAATATTCCTCCGGGTTTTGGGGTTTCAGGGAGGGCTGGGGAACGGGGGAACTTCTACAATATTTTGGGATTGGGATCGGTTTTGCTCCCGGGTGTCCCTAAAAACGCCGTGCCTTGGATTGGGCGCTAAAATCCCATTTTGGGGTTTTTTTGGGGTTAAAATGAACACCCCGCGCCCCCCCACTCCGGGGCTGCTCTTAAAGGGCCAGCGCCGCTTTTCCCACTTTTCCCTCCGGGGGCGTTTTGAGGGAATTTTGGGGGATTTCGGGAGCGTCCCGGGCGCACTTTTGGGATGCGTTTGGTGCTTCTGGGTGGGCAAGAGGCGATTTTGGGGCCGCTGCCCCGAGCTGGGCAAGCTCGGGTGCTGCAAAGGGGATTTCTGGGGGGGATTTGGGGGATTTGGGATCCCCCCAATCCCGGGAAGAGGCAGCGGCTCCCTCAAGGGAGGGGTTTGGGGTTTTTGGGGGGGTTTGGATTGGTTTTTTTTTTTTAATCTTTCTCTCCTTTCTCGTTTTCCAGCCTGGATTTTCCAGCTGGGACGCGCGGGGAGCAGGAAATGGTTAAGGGAGGCAGGATCGGGTGGGTCGGAGGCTCCGAGAGCAGAAATCCTCCCCTTTCCCCTCCCCCAAAACAGGAGATGCTTTTTTTTTTCCTTCTTCTTTCCCCCCCTTTTTTTATCCCTTTAAAAATGTGGGAAAACGAGTCAGGAGCGGCGCTGCCCTTCCCGGTTCGTTCATTAAAACAAAACCTGCAAAAAAACCCCCAAAAGTTGGGTTTTTCTTTAGGTTGAAGTGGAAAAAAGCGTTAAAAAAACCTTAATTTGGGTGCTCTGAATGAATTCGTGCCTTCAAATTCCAAGGAATTCTTTCCTGCTGCTTTATTCCCCCTTTTTTAAAACCTCTCCTAAATTCAGCAGAAAAAAATAATTAAAAAAAAAAAATCAACCTAAAATGGGTTAAAATGGCACCAAAAAAGGGATTTGGGGTGAGTGGCTCCCAGAGGAATAAATTGATTTATTGTGGATTAATTCCTGGGAATCTTCAAATTATTTTGGCGAGCAGCAGGAATTGTTTCAGTGGGATCGCTCGGAAGTGTTAAATCAGGAAAAATATTGCTAAAAATGGGGTTTTCTCAGCAAAAAGGAGCTTTCAGGTGAATTTGGGGTCGTTCCCAGAGTTTTGTTGCTGTTGGGGAGCTGCTGCTTCTTGGATTTTGTTCGATGGGAAAACTTGGGATTTGTATCCCAAAAAATCTTCCAAATCCTCCTCGTCTGAGTCGCCAGAAAAGTTTGAAAAAGCGAAAATTCTTGAGAGGAAAAGAAGTTGAAATTCTGGGATTTTGGTTGGGATTTAGGGATTGGGGTCGGATTTGGGATGGGGGAAAAAATGGGAATGGGAAGGGGGTTTCCAGCCCCTCACGGGGTTGTGCTCTGGGCGTGGATTGGAGTTGTAATTAAATTATTATTATTATTATTATTATTAATTGCTGTGGTGGCAGCAAAGCTCAGCGCAGAGCAGGGAAATGCTGGAAAAAGCCTCAAATTCAGCTTTTTTTCCTTGGATTTCCCTTCAAATCTGATGTTTCCCACCGGAAAAATCCTGATTTTACCCAGGGAAATCCCTGGAATTAATTGTTCCTAACGAAAAATGCTGAATTCAGGTTGAGGGCGAGTGGGGCTCCTTTGTTTTGCCACTTTTCAGCCCAAAATTTGGGGGTTTTTTTTCCCCCTGGTGAGGGTTGGATTTGCTGGAAAATAAACCCAAAAACGGGCTGAAACAACCCCAAAATGGGCAAAACCAACCCAAAAATGAAATAAAACAACCCAAAAATGGGCTGAAACAAACCCAAAAATGAACTAAAATGACCCAAAAATGAGCTAAAAGAACCCAAAAATGGGCAAAACCAACCCAAAAGTGAACAAAAACAACCCAAAAATGGCTGAAACAACCCAAAAATGAAACAAAACAACGCAAAAGTGAATTAAAGCAGCCCAAAAATGAAATAAAACAACCCAAAAATGGACTAAACCCAAAAATGGGCTGAAACAACCCAAAAATGGGCAAAACCGACCCAAAAATGAACTAAAATGACTCAAAAATGAACCCCAAAATGAAATAAACCCCAAAATGGGCTGAAACAACCCAAAAATGAAAAAAAACCAAAAATGGGCAAAAATGAACCCAAAGATGAACTAAAATGACCCAAAAATGAAATAAAACAACCCAAGAGTGAAATAAACCCAAAAATGAAATAAAACAACCCAAAAGTGAACTAAAGCAACCCAAAAGTGAAATAAACCCAAAAATGAACTAAAATGACCCAAAAGTGAACTAAAACAACCCAAAAATGGCTGAAGCAACCTAAAAATGAAATAAACCCCAAAATGAGCTGAAACCAACCCCAAAATGAGCTAAAACAACCCAAAAATGAAATAAACCCCAAAATGGGCTGAAACAACCCAAAAGTGAAATAAACCCCAAAATGGGCTGAAACAACCCAGAAATGAACTAAAACAACCCAAAAGTGAAATGAACCAACCCAAAAATGAATTAAACCAACCCAAAAATGAACTAAACAACCCAAAAGTGAAATAAACCCAAAAATGAAATAAAACAACCCAAAAATGAGCTAAAACAACCCAAAAATGAAATAAACCAAAAAATGAAATAACCCAAAAGTGAAATGAACCAACCCAAAAATGAGCTAAACCAACCCAAAAATGAACTAAATAACCCAAAAGTGAAATAAACCCAAAAATGTACTAAAATGATCCAAAAGTGAACTAAAACAACCCAAAAATGGCTGAAACAACCCAAAAATGAAATAAACCCAAAAATGAGCTAAAACAACCCCAAAATGAGCTAAAACAACCCAAAAATGAACTAAACCAACCCAAAAATGAGCTAAACCAACCCAAAAACGGGCTCAGGGACGTGGATCTTTCTTTCCACGCCCCAGAAAAGCTCCGATGGGTTTTGGGCTGGAATCCCTAAATCCGATCCTTTTCCCTTCCGGCCAGGCTGGGCTGGAGAATGGGAAATTCCGGGGGGAAAAAGAGGAATTTAAGGCAAATTTCTCCTTTTTTCTGCCCGGGAGCTTCCGGCTGCTCCCGGTTTTACACCTCCGGGGACGGAAATAATTTGGGAATTCCGAGGTTTTGATGATTTTCAGCCCCAAAAAAAGAGAAAAAATTGAACGAATGGTGAAGGATTTTTCCATAAATTTCGTTCCTGAGGGTGAAAAGGGAGAGAATTCCATGAAATTTGGGATAGCGGGGAGAGGAAAAGGAAGTTGGGAATGGGCAAAAGTGAGGAAAATTCCTTTATTTCCCCTCTTCCTGCGTGGGAAATGTGGGGGAAATGTCTCAAAAAAGGGAGATTTCGGTGAAAACTTGGGAATTGTGAAGCCACGGAGGAGGGATTTGGAGGATCTGGAGTCGGAGAAGGAGAAATGATGGGATTTTGGGAATTTCGGTGGGAATTGCAGGGGTTGAGCCGGGGTTTCCAATGGAATCTGGGTCGAAATTTGGGTTCAAGCTCAGGCAAAGAAGCCCAGGCTGAGGGAAAGGGGGAAAGTTCCTCCCTTTGGGAACTGGGACTTTTAGGGATTTAAATAAAAAATTCCCAAAAAATAAAAGAAGATTCCTGCCCCTTCCAGCCCAAATTCCCGGCGGCGTTAAAGTTTTCCAGGCATTTTGGGAGGGGTTTTGGGGAGAATCCAGGTTGGATGAGGGACCCCAGCTCCTTTTCCTGACTTTTTTTGGGGCTTTTTCCGCTGCTTTTCCAGGGTTGCTGGGTTTGGGAGCGGGAGGTGCCTCGGATCCAGGTGGGATTTGGGATTTTTCCGCCTCTTTTAAACCATCCCGCTGGTTTTTATGGAGAAAAGGGGCAAAACTGGATGGAATTTCCCTAAATTTGGGAGCTGCCGCTTCCCAAAAAAATGAGGAGGTGAAACCTGAAAATTCCAAGTTTTTGTTGGAGAAGAAGCTCTTTGGAGGTTTGAGGAACTTTTCCAAGGGCTCTGTTCGGGGTTTCTTTGCTCCACAGGGAATTTTGGGAAAAGTTTTAGGGGAAAATTCCCATTTTTACCCAAACTGAAGGAATTTCAAAGCTTAAACTGGGATGTGAATTCCCAAATCTGCCATTCCGGGTGGATCTGGGGGTGGGAAGCTGCCAAACTGGGGGCTACTGGGAAGCAACTGGGATGAGGAAATTCCAGGGTTTCCCCATCCTCAGAGTCCCTGAGCACCTGGGAATTCTCATCCTGCCCCGCTGGAAGTGTGGGACGAATCCAGGAGGCTCCGGAGTGGGAGCAGAAATCTCTTCCCAGAAAAGGCTAAAAAATCTGGGAAAACGGGAGAAAATTCCCTCAGGGATGGGGCTGAGCTGCTGCCCCTTCCCGGATTCCGGGCTGGATTTGGATGGGAAGCGCCTGCAGCAGCTCGGGAATTGTCTCCTCCCCAGGAATGGGGGGGTTTTTTTGGGATGAAAACCCAAATTTGAGGAAAGGAGAATCCTGATCCCGATCCCAGGGGTGAGCGGAGTTATCCCGGCGGCATTCCCAGGAAACGTGGGAATCCTTCAGGGAATTCTGCCTGGAAATCCTTGCTGGGGGTTGCTTCCAGGTTATCCTGGGGCTTTTGGGGCCGGGAGGTTTTCCTGGTTCCTGCAGGAATCCCGGGATACAGCGGGAAGTTTGGGAAGTTTCACTCCGTGGGTTTCCCTGGGAATTGCTGGGAAAGGGAATTTCAGGGGTTGTTTTGGGCTCCTTTCCCCGAAACCCTGGCGTGTTTCCATGGAAAAGCCTCGGGAGCGGGAGCTGATCCCACTCTGGTTCCGCTCCAGCCTCCGGAAAATTGTCCCGGCTTGGAATCGATGGATTTAACACAAAAATCGGGATTTACATGGAAAACTGCTGGATTTTTCCTTCTGGAAAGGGGCTTGGGAAGGTTGGGATCCTGCAGCCGTTTGTGGCTCATCCCCGTCAGGAACAGCGCGTTCCTCGTGTCCTGTTCCCACCGGGAATTCCCTGGCTCGTGTCCCCTTCCCATCGGGAACAGCCCATTCCTCGTGTCCCGTTCCCGTTGGGAACAGGGAATTCCTCGTGCCCCATTCCCATCAAGAACAGCCCATTCCTTGTGTCCCATTCCCGTCGGGAACAGCCCATTCCTCGTGTCCCATTCCCGCTGGGAACAGGGAATTCCTCGTGTCCCGTTCCCACCGGGAATTCCCTGCCTTGTGTCCCATTCCTATCGGGAACAGCCCATTCCTCGTGTCCCATTCCCGTTGGGAACAGGGAATTCCTCGTGTCCCATTCCCATTGGGAACAGGGAATTCCTCGTGTCCCATTCCCATCAGGAACAGCCCATTCCTCGTGTCCCATTCCCACAGGGAATTCCTTGGCTCGGGTCCCCTTCCCTGGGCTTGGTTTTGTTCTGGGATCATCCCAAGAGATTCCAGCCGAGCTTTGGATCCCGGAGCCTTTTCCAAGGGGAGATCTTGGGCTATCCAGGTGTGTTGGGAAGAGCTTTGGGAATCCTCCATCCTCCATCCCCCATCCCGGGCCGATCCCGCTCTGCCACCGTTCCCCGGAGGAACTTCCCTGCAGGAGCTGGGAATCCGTGAAAGCCGAGGGGCAGGGGGAGTTCCTTGGGAATGTGGCTGCAAGTGAGGGGGCAGGAGCTGGGAATGGGATGGGAGCGACCCCGGAGCGGGAACATCCCGGCTCTGGGTGGGGGGAGCAGAATTCCTGCCTGGAAAAGAAAAAAGAGAGGAACTGAAGCGACCGAAAGGAATCCGACCGTGGGAAGCGTCGGATGCGTCGGGAATGGTTTGGGTGCTTTGTTGGGATGGACGCTCCGGAGCGGAGCTGGAATTCCAAACTTTCCCTGGCTACCGGAACGCTCCGGAGCAAACCCGGCCGGGAAAACGCCCCCGGACCCGCGGGGAGAGCTCCGGGCGTGGGCTTAGGGATGAGGCAGCGGGATGGGCTCGGGATGGGCTCCAGGCAGGGAAGCGCCGGGAGCTGGCCGGGATCCACGGAGCCCGGTGGGATCCATCCCGCGCGATCCTCGCCGGGGCTTTTCCGTGGGCAAACAGCGCCGGAGATTCCCGGGCAACGGATTGGGGCAGAAAAAACGGGAAGTTTGGGCCCCCCCGCCACGGTTCTGGGGTTCTTCCAAGGTTCAGGGAGATCCCGAGGGAGCGGCTCCCGGGATCAGAGAATGGAGGAGAGGGGAATTGGGAACAGAATTCCAAAAGAAAAAGGGAACAGAATTCCCACAGAACGGCTCCCAGGGCCGGGTTCTCCCCCCCCAGTTGGAGCCGGGTTTTTCCAGCTGGGATTGGAGCGGAATCAAAGCTCCGTGTTCCCATCAGTGCCCGGCTCCGAGCGCTCCTGGAAAACCCAGACTGTCGGGATGTCCTCGGATTCCCGCAGATTTGGGATCCACCTGTTCCCACAGGGAAATTCCGGCTCTTCCCGGCCCCCCCAGCTCCTGCTCCGTCCCCCCACGGTGCCGAGGGGGCGGATCCAAAGGAATTCCTGCCTTTTCCCTTCTCGGTGCGTTGGGAAATGTTGTGTTCGGTGCCGAAAGATTTTCCGAACGTTGGGAATTCCGGGATTTTGTGTGGATGAGGGGCAGAGCAGAGCAGGGAGAGGCTCCGATCTCCATCCCAGCTCCACGTTTTTCCTGGAATTTCACCAGCAAAACTCCGGCTTTGCCTTGATTCCTGCAGGATTCCGGAGCTGTGGGATCAGCCCTGGCTGTGCAGGGAGCTCCCTGCCATTCCATAATCCTAATTAATCCATCCTAATTAATCCATCCTAATTAACCTGTCCTAATTAAACAATCCCAATAATTCCTGACTGGAGGATTCCCAAACTCCTGGAGCCTTCACCTGCCGGGAGTTGGGGAAAAGGGCTGGAATTGGGGATTTTCCCTTTTATCCAGGGCTGTCAATCCTTATCCTAAACATTCCTTGGGATTCATGGATCGCATCCAGGCCGGAGCCCCCGGGCGGCTCCTGCTCCCTCCCGCAGGCACAGTGCCAGCGAGCACAGCTACCGATGGTGCGATGGATGATTGACAGCTGTCAATCACCCGGATAATGAGGCTCAATTAGCCAGGAATTCCAGCATTTTGGGAGCCGCCCAGGAACTGGAGCAGACGGATGGGATTTGGGATCCCTGGGCGAGGCAATTCCCGGAGGGAGGCAGCGACTGGGATCCGCTTTTGGGATTTTCTCTGCTCCGGCTGCTCCCGAAACGTGGAACGTTCCTGGTGGCGGGAGCCGAAATCCCGGTTCTTATCCAGGGATCGGGGATGGAGCGGGAAATCCCGGCGCTGTGGGGTGATC
This sequence comes from Corvus cornix cornix, assembly GCF_000738735.6. Taxonomy (NCBI): domain Eukaryota; kingdom Metazoa; phylum Chordata; class Aves; order Passeriformes; family Corvidae; genus Corvus; species Corvus cornix. The sequence goes on along the minus strand of NC_046352.1, from coordinate 3,828,499 downwards.
TGGGAAGCGCTCTGGGATCCGAGCTGGGCTGAGCAGCTGCTCCGGGAGAAGCTTTGCCTTTAAACCTCCCGGTTTTTGGGATTTTCACCGACGGCCGCGGGATGTTTTCCTGAATGTTCATGGTCCAGCCAGCACCGCCTCTGGGGTCTGTTTGGGAGCTGGAATTTGGGATTTTCCTGCAGGAATGGGAATCTCTCAGAGAGGGGGGACCTGGAGAACCCCCCGGGCTCAGCTTTGGGGCAGGCTGGGAGCACCGGGAAGAGCCTCCCGCTCCGTCGGCAAACTGCAGTGGGAAGAGCACGGAAAACAGCCGGGCTTGCCCAGACTCATCCCGAACTCATCCCAAACTCATCCTGATCTCATCCCGATCTCATCCCAAACTCATCCCGATCTCATCCCAAACTCATCCCGATCTCATCCCAAACTCATCCCGATCTCATCACTCATCCCGAACTCATCCCCAGCTCATCCCCAGCTCATCCCGTTCCCCTCTCTATCACCGGGAAATTTGTCCTGGCTGCAGCTGCTGCCTTTGGCATGGATGGATTTGGGGAATCTGGGGGACGGCTGGAATCGTCCTCGGGGCACGGCGAGGAGAAGGGGGGTTTGGAGAGTCCTGTGGGATTCCCGTGGGGTTCCCATGGGGTTCCTGTGGGATTCCTGTGGGGTTTCCGTGGGATTCCCGTGGGGTTTCCATGGGATTCCCGTGGGGTTTCCGTGGGGTTCCTGTAATTTCCCACATTTCGCTGCCTCAGAGGGCAAATCACGGCTGGGACCTGTGGCCGAAACATTTTTGGGAAGAGGAGTGGGAGAGGCAGGATGTCCCCCGGCGCCAGGGAGGAGCCGCTGCCATCCAGCGGGGACGGGTTCTGTGCCTCAAAGTGAGAATTCCCTGTGGAAAAGGGCAGGGACGCTCCGGGATGTGCCGGAGCCGCTTTTCCATCGGCGCCGACCCCGCTCGATCCCGGCCAGGTCCCTGCTCCGGCTGCTGCCCCCGTGCCGGGACACTGCAGGGAATTCCCAGCGGATTCCCAGTGAAGGAGATCCCTGGGGATGCATCCGGGGGGATCCCGACTTCCAGAGCTTCCCCTGGGAGCTTCCAAAGTTTCAATCCCGGAACCTGCTCTGGGCTCCAGCGGGATTCTGCCTCCCTGGGATCCGGGGCTTTTTCGGGATGCCCATCCCTGTTCCTTGGAGCTGCTCCGGTGTGGCCTGGCAGGGATTTTAGGGATATCTTTGAATCCCCATTTTTGGGCACCTTGAGGCGTCGCTCCCTTTCCGCAGGAATTTGGGGTTCTGGAGGCTCTGGATGATCCCAAGGCTGTTCCCAGCTGTCCCCAGCAGCTGCTCGGATCAGGATCCGGGGAAATTTGGGCTCAGGATTAAACCAGGAGCTGCTATTTTGGGGAAAGGGAGTTGGGAAGAGCCAAAATTGGGAGCAGCCGGAGAGCAGCCGGGGTCAGGAGCCGTGCCGGAGAGAAGTGGGACACGGGAATGACGCCGCCGGCATCCCGAGGGGCGGCTCCTCGTCCCTCTCTGCTCCTTCGCCATCCTCCCGTTTAACCTGGCAAAAGTCACATCCAGCCCGCGGATCCGAGTGGTGCCGGAGGGATCCCGGAATTTCGCTCCCGGCACAATTCCGGCCCCATCACGAACTGAGAGCCGCCGGGAATCCCCGGAGCACACGGAATTCCGAGGCTCGCTCTGATCCGTGGACGTGCAGCAGCTCCACCCCAAAATCCCCCTTTTTTCATCCTTCCAGGAGCCGGAAAATCCAGATCCGGAACATCCCGCCGCAGCTGCGATGGGAGGTAAGAGGAGCGGATGCAGCTCCAGGCCTAATTCCCTAATTCCCTAATTCCCTCTCTCCAGGATTCCATCCTCGGGATCGGAGTCGATTTTCCCTCCTCTTTGTCATTAATTGGCTCTTAATTACCCCCCTTCCTCTCCCATTACAGGGGGGAAATCCCAGGATGGGGGCGAGGAAAGCGACACCGCTCGGAATCCCCATTAATTATTCCGGAATCCCCATGAATTCTGGAATCCCCGTTGATTATTCCGGAATCCCCATTAATTATTCCGGAATCCCCATGAATTCCGGGGTGTTTGTGATTTCCCCATTGTAGAGGGAATAAAACGGATCCTCGCTTCCCGCTGGGATTTTTCCCTGGCTCTGCTTTCCCCCCCCGCTGGCTCCGACCTTGGTCCAGCAGCGTCCTGGAGCTTCCCGGCCTTAATTGCTTGGGAATTCTTAACGATCCTAATGACGGCAGCGCTGCCTTTAGGGATGGATGGGATTTCCCTGCATATCCCGAGGTAAATCGGGATGGTTTTCCCGCTTTTCCCAGGTTTTGGATGGGTTGCTGGCGCAGTACGGCACCGTGGAAAACTGCGAGCAAGGTAGGACGGGAATAAAATCTGGATTTTGGGAATTTCTGCCCCGTTTCAGGGGGAGGAGGGAATAAAGCCTGGAAAAACCTGCTTGGGAATCGCTGGGGAGATCCTGAGGGGATTCATCCCTCATCCCAGGGGTTTTTGGGGGGTTTGAGCTGAGGTTTTTGTACTAATTCCTGATTCTTTTCCTTCATTCCTGATTCCTTTTCCTAATTCCTGATTCCTTTTCCTAATTCCTGATTCCTTTTCCCTAATTCCTGCCTCCTTTCCCGAATTCCCACAGTGAACACGGACAGCGAGACCGCCGTGGTCAACGTCACCTACGCCAACCGGGAGCAGACCCGGCAGTGAGTGCCCTGGGAAACCGGGAATCTGGGAATCCGGGAATCCGGGATCTCCTCCCTGCCCCGCCTGTAGGAACAAGGATTTCCAGTGCTGGGATCCCATCACTCCCAAATCCCGAAATTTTGGCTAAAACCAGCAAACCCTTGAGGACACCCCTTAAATCCAATTGGTTTTCCTTCGCCTTTGGAAGGAATTCCAAGTTTTTGGAATTCCAAGTTTTTGGGGTTTTCTCAGCAGCTCAGGGAGTAAAACTTGAACTTTTCGCTGGAGCAGAAGTGGGGATTTCCCTGGGCTTCCATGATTTCGGGAATTCTGCCTCCAGAAAAAGTAATCATGGGGAGAAATATCCCAGGAGCTCTCGGTGGGAGACTCGGAGACCATTCCCTGCTTTTTCCCTCATCCCGCACCTTCCCCTGCTCCCTTCACACCACGGAAAACCTCAGTCCTGCCACTTTTAGGGAATTTGGGGGTTAGTTTAGGGAATTTTCTTTGCCGGAACGGAGTCGGTGCCCAATTCCTGGAGCCGGGAATGTGGGAGGGAATGCGGAGAGCAGAGAGCGGCTCCTCCTCTGGCTGCCAGCCCCATCTACCGACAGCTGCCGGCTCCTGCATCCCGGGATTCCCGCGGGACGGGATTCGGGATGGATCTCAATCCCGCAGGCTCGGGAATCACTGCCTCGTGGGAACACCGGGACAGCGGTTCGGGATCTTTCACTCAACCCCTCAGGAGAGAGGGGAGATCTGGGAATCCCTCCCTGCATGGGAATTTTGGGAGAGGGATTCGGGAGCTCTCACTCAGCAGAGATTTGGGAATCCCTCCCTGCATGGGAATTTTGGGAGAGGGATTCGGGAGCTCTCACTCAGTCCCTCAGCGGAGATTTGGGAATCCCTCCCCGTATGGGAATTTTGGGAGAGGGATTCGGGAGCTCTCACTCAGTCCCTCAGCGGAGATCTGGGAATTACGGGAACACCGGGCCAGGGATTTGCGATCTCTCCCCACAGTCCCCCAGAGGAAATTCGGGAACCACTCCCTGCATGGGAGTTTTGGGAGACGCTCCCCTTAAAATATTCCTGGGAATTCCCTCCAGCTCCTGCTGCCGCTTTTCCCTTCTCCCATAAAACTTGCTCCCCATGGCAGACCCCGTCCCTTTTGGGGCCGATCCGCCGCTCGATGGCCCCGCAAACCCCAGCTCCGAGCGTTCTCCCCCCCTTTCCCCAGAGCCATCACGAAGCTGAACGGGCACCAGCTGGAGAACCACGCGCTGAAGGTCTCCTACATCCCGGACGAGCAGCCGGGGCCGGAGAACGGCCGCAGGGCCTTCGGGGCCCGGGGCGCGGCCAGGCCCGGCTCCCCCACGCCCGCGGGGGCTCCCCCCAAGCAGCCCCCCCTGGACGTGCCCCCTGCGGCTGCTGGTGCCCACCCAGTTCGTGGGGGCCATCATCGGCAAGGAGGGGGCCACCATCCGCAACATCACCAAGCAGACCCAGTCCAAGTGAGTCCCTCTGCCCGGAATTTTTCTGCCTCGCTGGGATTTTGGGGGTTATTTTTAGGAAATATGGGATTTGTGGCTCCTCCTCGCTGTTCCCTGCCCCGGCCCTCAGGCTTCTCTCCGTGTCTCCCCATGCAAGGGCTGGGCTGGGACCCAAGTGGTTGCACTGGACATAAATTTGTGGGATTTCTCCCTACTGGATTTGGCTCCCGAGCTTGTATTGGCACCCAAGGAGCTCTTTATCCCCCAAGGAAGGGTTTATCCCCCAAGGAACCCTTTATACCCCCAGGAGCCCTTTATCCCCACCAAGGAAGGATTTATCCCCCGAGGAAGGATTTCTTTGGGATACGAGGTGGTGGACACCCCATCCCATTCCATCCCATCCCATCCCATCCCACTCCATCCCACCCCAGTTGGGTGCTCATCCCTCAATCCCTCCCGCTGTTAAAAATCCCGTTCGGATTTTTGGGATTTGAGCTCCCAGGCCCCGCATCCCTGCAGGATATCCAGCCCACAGTTCCCTCCTCTTGCCTTCCTGGGTGCAATTCCAAATTTAGGGCAGAGCGGGAGCTCCAGGGAGCCGCTCCCAGGGCCCATCCCGAGTTTTTGTAGGATCGACGTGCACCGGAAGGAGAACGCGGGAGCGGCAGAAAAAGCCATCAGCATCCACTCCACGCCCGAGGGCTGCTCAGCCGCCTGCAGGATGATCCTGGACATCATGCAGAAGGAGGCCAAGGACACCAAGACGTAAGAATTCCCACGGATCCCACCCCAGGGTCTGCCCCGGGCTCCGTGGTGCAGGAATTTCGTGTTTGGGGACTCCAAGTGATGGGGTTTGAGCTTCCCCCATCCCTCTGTGCCAACCCCTCCTTTCCCTGCTTCCACAATCCCTCCTGTGGGGTTTTCCCCCCGTTCCCGTTCCCAGGGCTGAGGAGGTGCCGCTGAAAATCCTGGCCCACAACAACTTTGTGGGGCGCCTGATCGGCAAAGAGGGCCGGAACCTCAAGAAGGTGGAGCAGGACACGGAGACCAAAATCACCATCTCCTCGTAAGGATTCCCCCGGGAAACGGGGCGGGAATTCCTCACTCTGGGATGGGTGGGGGAGGAGGATGAGGATGGGAGTGGGGGGAGAGGTTTTAGTCCCCAAAGTTCTCTCGGGAAACTTTGGTGTTGGATTTTCTGTACTCCCTTTTCCCATCCCCTCTGGGGTCCCTTTGGGGTCCCTTCTCCATCCCTTTGAGGTTCCTTCCCTATTCCTTCAGTGTTCTCTGTAGTGTCCCCACCTCTTTGCTGTCCCCTCCCGCCCTTTCGGGGCTGCAGCTCTCAGCACTGCCCAGTTTGGTGTCCAGAACTGGGATTTTCCTGTAAAACCCCATTTTTGGGGAAGGCAGAGAGAACCCCCCGGCTCAAACCCCATCCCCTGCCCTGGCCATGTCTCCATCCCCTTCCCTGGCCATGTCCCCATCCCTGCCCCAGCCGTGTCCCCATCCCTGCCCCAGCCGTGTCCCCATCCCTGCCCTGGCTGTGTCCCCATCCCTTCCCCGGCCATGTCCCCATCCCTGCCCCAGCCGTGTCCCCATCCCTGCCCTGGCCATGTCCCCATCCCTGCCCTGGCTGTGTCCCCATCCCTTCCCTGGCTGTGTCCCCATCCCTGCCCTGGCTGTGTCCCCATCCCCTTCCCCGGCCATGTCCCATCCCTGCCCCAGCCGTGTCCCCATCCCTGCCCTGGCTGTGTCCCCATCCCTGCCCTGGCTGTGTCCCCATCCCTTCCCCGGCCATGTCCCCATCCCTGCCCTGGCCATGTCCCCATCCCTGCCTGGCTGTGTCCCATCCTGCCCCAGCCGTGTCCCCATCCCTTCCCCAGCCGTGTCCCCATCCCTGCCCTGGCTGTGTCCCCATCCCTTCCCTGGCTGTGTCCCATCCCTGCCCTGGCCATGTCCCATCCCTGCCCTGGCCATGTCCCCATCCCTGCCCTGGCTGTGTCCCCATCCCTTCCCTGGCTGTGTCCCCATCCCTGCCCCAGCCGTGTCCCCATCCCTGCCCTGGCCATGTCCCCATCCCTGCCCTGGCTGTGTCCCCATCCCCTTCCCCGGCCATGTCCCCATCCCTGCCCCAGCCGTGTCCCCGTGCCCCCGGTGCTGATGTCCCCCCTCAGGCTGCAGGACCTGACCCTGTACAACCCCGAGAGGACGATCACGGTGAAGGGCTCCCCCGAGAGCTGCTGCCGCGCCGAGCAGGAGATCATGAAGAAAGTGCGGGAGGCCTACGAGAACGACGTGGCCGCCATGAGCGTGAGTGGGGCCGGGCCTGGCCGGGGCGGCGACCCCAGAACACCCCTTTGATCCCAGTCACGACCCCTCCTCGTCCCTGATCCAATCCCCATTCCTTTCTCCCCTCAGCCACAATCCCCCCTCATTCCTGATCTCCTTTCTCCCCTCAGTCACAGTCCCCCCTCGTTCCTGATCAAATCCATGCTGATTTCTGCCCTCAGTTACGATCCCACCTCATTCCTGATCTCGTTCTCCCCTCAGCCACAATCCCCCCTCATTCCTGACCAAATCCCCGTTTGTTTTCCCCTCAGTTACGATCCCACCTCATCCCTGACCAAATCCGTGTTTGTTTTCTCCTCACTTACAATCCCTGACCAAATCCCCGTTTGTTTTCCCCTCAGTTACAATTCCTGACCAAATCCACATTTGTTTTCCCCTCAGTTACCATCCCTGACCAAATCCCCGTTTGTTTTCCCCTCAGTTACCATCCCTGACCAAATCCCCATTTGTTTTCCCCTCAGTTACCATCCCTGACCAAATCCCCGTTTGTTTTCCCCTCAGTTACAATTCCTGACCAAATCCCCATTTGTTTTCCCCTCAGTTACAATTCCTGACCAAATCCACATTTGTTTTCCCCTCAGTTACAATTCCTGACCAAATCCACATTTGTTTTCTCCTCAGCCACAATCCCACCTCACCCCTGACCAAATCTCCGTTTGTTTTCCCCTCAGTTACCATCCCTGACCAAATCCCCATTTGTTTTCCCCTCAGTTACAATTCCTGACCAAATCCCCGTTTGTTTTCCCCTCAGTTACCATCCCTGACCAAATCCCCGTTTGTTTTCCCCTCAGTTACAATTCCTGACCAAATCCCCGTTTGTTTTCCCCTCAGTTACAATTCCTGACCAAATCCACATTTGTTTTCCCCTCAGTTACAATTCCTGACCAAATCCCCGTTTGTTTTCCCCTCAGTTACAATCCCACCTCATTCCCGGCCTGAACCTGGCCGCCGTCGGGCTCTTCCCGGCCTCCTCCACGGCGGTGCCGCCACCCCCGAGCAGCGTCTCCGGGGCCGCTCCCTACAGCTCCTTCATGGTGGGTGACCCCGCTCGGGATATTCCCGATGGAAAACTCCCCCGGGATGGGCAGGGAGGCGGGACGGGCTGGAGTCATCTGGGGGAAAGGTGGTGGGAAAGGCGCTGAGGGTGGCTCAGCCCCGTGGGAGAGGTGTGGGCATCACTGGGGAGTAGGAGAGTGACAATGATCCAAAAATGGTGACACGGACCCCAAAATGACAGGGACCCCAAAATGGTTACCGTGACCCCGAAATGGTGATAGGAACCCCCCAAATGGTGACAGTGACCCCAAAATGGTGACAGGAACCCCCAAATGGTGACAGTGACCCAAAAATGGTGACAGTGACCCCAAAATGGTGACAGGAACCCTCCAAATGGTGACAGGAACCCCCAAATGGTGACAGTGACCCCAAAATGGTGACAGCGACCCAAAAATGGTGACAGGAACCCCCAAATGGTGACAGCGACCCCAAAATGGTGACAGTGACCCCAAAATGGTGACAGTGACCCCAAAATGGTGACAGGAACCCTCCAAATGGTGACAGGAACCCCCAAATGGTGACAGTGACCCCAAAATGGTGACAGTGACCCCGAAGTGGTGACAGTGACCCAAAAATGGTGACAGCGACCCAAAAATGGTGACAGGAACCCCCCCGATGGTGACACTGACCCCCAAATGGTGACAGGGAGCCCCAAATGGTGGCACTGACCCCAAACAGTGACCCTGCCTCCCGATCCCATTCCCGCAGCCCCCGGAGCAGGAGACCGTGCACGTTTTCATCCCGGCGCAGGCGGTCGGGGCCATCATCGGCAAGAAGGGCCAGCACATCAAGCAGCTCTCGCGCTTCGCCAGCGCCTCCATCAAGGTGGGGCCGTCCCTCGGGGGCCCTTTTGTCCCCAGTTAGGAACATTTTTCCCAGGAAAAGCCCCCAGGAAGCGCGGGTGGGGCTGTAGCGCCGTGTCCGTCCTGTTGCAGATCGCGCCTCCGGAGACGCCGGACTCCAAAGTGCGCATGGTGGTGATCACCGGCCCGCCCGAGGCGCAGTTCAAGGTGCGCTGCCACCACCCCGGGGAGCTCGGGGTGTCCCCTGTGAGGGAGGGCGGGGGGTGACCCCAACTGAGCCCCTAATTTAGATCGGGGCTCTCCCAGGGGCTGAGAGGGTTTGGAATTCTGAAGATTTTACAGGATGATGCCCCAGCCCAAATCCAGCCCAAATCCGGGGGTGGAGCTCCCTGTGCTGCCACCAGGCCGGGGGCTTCGGGGTGTCCCCTGTGAGAGAGGGCAGGGGGGTGACCCCAGCTCTGAACCCCCCAATCCGCAGCTGGGTAATCCCAGGATCAGCTCTCCCAGGGGAATTCTTTCCCCTCTTTCTGTTGTTTGAGTGGTTTTCTTTCCAGTTTAGAGTAGCCCGGAAACAATTTCTTTTTAAATTTTACTTTATTCGGAAGCCTATGGAATTCCGGTGGGAACGGGACACGTGACATTTCTCCTCAGTTTTCCAAATTCCAAAGGACTGAGATTTGATGGGACGCTGCCCCATCCAGGGATGGATCTCAGGGTGGGACCTTCCTGACTCCATCCCTTCTCCAGGCCCAGGGCAGGATTTATGGGAAGCTGAAGGAGGAGAACTTCTTCGGGCCGAAGGAGGAGGTGAAGCTGGAGACGCACATCCGCGTGCCGGCCTCGGCCGCCGGCCGGGTCATCGGCAAGGGCGGCAAGACCGTGAGTGGGGACGGGAGGAGCACGTCCCGGGGGCGGAATTCCCGGGAAGCAGCCGGGGTTTTCCTGCGGGGCTGACGCCGTCGGTGCCCCGCAGGTGAACGAGCTGCAGAACCTGACGGCGGCCGAGGTGGTGGTGCCGCGGGAGCAGACCCCGGACGAGAACGAGCAGGTCATCGTCAAGATCATCGGGCACTTCTACGCCAGCCAGGTACAGCGCCGGCAGCTGCGGGAGCTCTCCAGGGCTTCTCCAGGGTTGTCCCCGTGGGAATCCTCCTGGGAATGGTTTATTCCATGCCTGGCTGCTGGGCATGGCTGCTGTTTGGGATGTGGGAGCGTCAATCCCAAACCTGACTAGAACATGGAAGATGGGATGTCTGGGAGACGTCTGGTGGCCGTGCTGGACACTGGAGCATTTTCCATGGCAAACGAGGTCGTTTCCCTTTTCCTGAGGTCTCAGGGATCCCCCCGTGCTTTGCAGTTCTGGGAGATTTGGGATTTTTCACCTGGAGAAGGGAAGGATCCAGGGAGAGCTCGGAGCCCCTTGCAGGGCCTGGAGGGGCTCCAGGAGAGCTGCAGAGGGACTGGGGACAGGGCATGGAGGGACAGGACCCAGGGAATGGCTTCCCACTGGAATAGGGCAGGGATGGGTGGGACACTGGGGAGGAATTCCTGGCTGGGCTGGAATTCCCAGGGAAGCTGTGGCTGCCCCTGGATCCCTGGCAGTGTCCCAGGCCAGGCTGGAGCACCCTGGGATGGTGGGAGGTGTCCCTGTCCAGGGCAGGGGCTGGAATGGGATGGGATTTAAATCCTTCCAACCCAAACCAGTCTGGGAATCCCATAATTAAATTCCCACCAGCGACTGCGTGGGCAGGATCCAAAGCTTTGGCGTTGCTCAAAGAGCTCATTTTTGGTCGTCATCTCATCAATCCCGCCCGTCATTCCCAGGAAAAACACGGGAGAGCCCTGGGATAGGAGCTGCACCTGGACTTGGGTGGAAACTGGGAATGAAAGGGGTTTAATTGGGAAATTGAGATGGGAAAAGCCAGGCTGGACGGGGCTGGGAGCGGCCTGGGACAGCGAGGGCTGGGATGGGATGGGATGGGATTGCAGCATTCCATGAATCCCTGCCTGTCGTTCCCAGATGGCTCAGCGCAAGATCCGGGACATCCTGGCGCAGGTGAAGCAGCAGCACCAGAAGGGCCAGAGCAGCCAGAGCCAATCCCGGAGGAAATAGGGACCCCAAGGATCCCCAGATCCCGGGAGAGCGAGGACACGGCCCAGCCAGGCCGGGCTCGGAGTGCCTGGGAATCAGTAACCGCAGGGAGACAGGGATCGGGAATCCACAGGGATCGGGAATCCACAGGGACTGGGAATCCACAGGGATCGGGAATCGCTTCCACAGGGATCGGGAATCGCTTCCACAGGATCGGGAATCGCTTCCGCAGGGATTGGGAATGTCACCCCGCAGTGGGACTGGGAACCACTTCCAGCAGCGGCACCGGGAATTCCACTGGGAATTCCGACCCCCGTGGGATCACGGCGCTTCCATTGGCTCGCAGGGCTGGGCGGGGCCGGCGGGAATCCCGCGGCCCTCCGGGATGAGCAGCGCTGCTCCCGTTCCGTTCCCGTTCCGTTCCCGTTCCCGTCCCCTCTGGAGGAGCCATCCCGGGGCTCCCCGGCCCTCCTTCCCTCCTTCCCTGGCTGCGGGCCATTCCCAGGGCCATTCCCAGGGCCATTCCCAGGATTCCCAGGGCCATTCCCAGGGAACCGCTGCCCTTCCTTGTGGGGCGCTGCCTTTGTGCTGCTCCTTCCCAGTTCCGTGATTTTCCTGGTTTCTTTTTGACCTTTTTTCCCTGTTTTTTAAATATTTCTTTCCATATTTTAGTTTACCTTTTCCCCTATTTTTCCCCGATTTTATTTTTTCCCCTTTTTTATTTTATCCCTTTTATTTTATTTCCCCTATTTCATTTCATTTTTATTTTATTTTATTTCATTTTTATTTCATTTCATTTTTATTTTATTTTATTTCATTTCATTTCATTTTTTAAAATTTTTATTTTATTTAATTTCATTTAATTTCATTTTTGTTTCATTTTATTTTATTTCATTTCATTTCACTTCACTTCTTTTTACCTTTTCCCTATTTTTCCCTGTTTTCCTTCCCTATTTTTTATGAATTTTTCCCGATTTTTTCCCTATTTTTTTTACTCTCCTCCATTTTTAGTTTCCTCTGTTTTCCTCAATTTTTCCTCCCCTTTTTTTTTATTTTTCCCCATTTTACTTTCTTCCCTATCCCAATTTTCCTTCCTCCAAGACAAATCCCAGTGGATTTCCACCCTCCTGTGCTGGGATTGGATCCACTGGGACCAAAATCCACCAAATTCCCCCGGAATGGATCCGGGATCCCTCGGGAGCACCACGGGACGGGCGGGAAATTCCCCCTCCCTCCCTCCCTCCCTGCAGTGCCTTGGAAAGCCTTTAAAGCCAGGAAAACCTGGATTTTCCAGGATTTTTCCCCCTCTTTCCATTGTTTGAACGTTTTTTTCCCAGTTTAGAGTAGCTCAGAAATGATTTCCTTTACATTTTATTTTTTATGGAAGCCTATGGAATTCTGGCAGGAGTGGGACACGTGACCTTTTTCCTCATATTTTTCCTCATTTCCCCTCATTTTTCCTCATTTTTTTCCTCATTTTTTCCTCATTTTCTCCTCATTTTTTTCCTCATTTTTCCTCATTTTTTCCTCATTTTTTCCTCATTTTTCCTCATTTTTTCCTCATTTTTCCCTCAATTTTTCCCTCAATTTTTCCTCATTTTTTCCTCATTTTTCCCTCATTTTTCCCTTGTTTCCCCCTCATTTTCCCCATTTTTCCCGGTGATTTCCGCTGTGGAGGTGACGACCTTTCCTAGGGATGAGGCAGATTTATCCCGGGAAAAGCTTTGGCTTTTCCTGCCGGGAACAGCAATAAAACCACCAAAAACAAACAAACAAAAAAAAAAAAAAAAAGCAAAAAAAAAAAAAAAAAAAAACCAGGAAAAAAAGGCAAAAAAAATTCCCTTTTTTTGGTAAAACCCATGGAATTCATCCTCATCTCCACCATCAGAACCCGGGAATTCCATGCGGAAGGGATGGAGCTGGAGAGGGGGAGGAAAAGCCCCAGGGAATTTTGGATCTGCTCAAAGCTGGCCCCCCCTGGGGCTCCTCATTCCCATCCCCCTCCTCCAGCGGGGAGGAATTCCCGAGCTTTGGCGTCGGGGCTGGAGGCGATGGGCTTTGGGCTTTTTCCCGATTTCAGGGCAAAAAGAAGGAAAATGCCCCGAATTCCCTCCTTTGTGCAGGAAAATCCCCGTTCCCGGGAGAGGAAAAAGCCAAACCCGCGGGAACGGCAGCGGCCGCTGATCCCCGGCACTCCCGGAGGGATTTTCCATGGATTTGGGTTTTTGGGATGTGGAATATTCTGGGAAGGGTCAGGAGGTGCCGCCGCCCCCGGCCAGGTCTGGGCTCCAGGGATTCTGCTGCGATTCCAGCCCCGAAAACGGGGATTTTCCAACGGTTTTCCCCCCAAAATCGGAGCAGGGAGGGAGGGAAAGGAAAATTGGGATGGACTGGGAGAGGGGTGGTGGAAGGAAAGCTGGGAGCAAGCCCTGGGAGGGGCCAAAAAGTGGGAATTTGGGAGAAAAAGCGAAATGAAGATGAATTTTGAGGGAGAAGGGTGATGGAGGAAAAGCTGGGTGGTTCCCAGATGAGGCAAAAAAGTGGGAATTTGGGCCAAAAAGCAAATTTAGGATTAATTTTGCAGGACGGGGATGATGGGAGGATTCCCAGGCGAGGCTAAAAAGTGGGAATTTGGGAGAAAAAGCGAAATTGGGATGAATTTTGAGGGAGAAGGGTGATCAGAGGGTTCCCAGGTGAGGCTAAAAGTGGGAATTTGGGACAAAAAGCAAATTTGGGATGAATTTTGCAGGACAGGGATGATGGAAGGAAACTTGGGAAGCTCCTGGGGCAGGCAAAAAAGTGGGAATTTGGGATAAAAGTGAAATTGGGATGAATTGTAAGGGATAAAGGTGATGGAAGGAAAGCCGGGAAGCTCCTGGGGGAGGCAAAGAAGTGGGAATTTGGGATAGAAAGCAAATTTGGGATGAATTTTGAGGGAAAAGGGCCATTGAAGGAAACTTGGGAAGCTCCCAGACGAGGCAAAAAAGTGGGAATTTGGGACAAGAGCGGCGCTGACGCTTTTGCCGTCGTGGAGTGGAGCCCAGCCCTTCGCAGCGGGGAATTTTTGGGGGAAAATCCTCCAGAACCAAAACTCTCGAAGCAGCAGGAAAAAGCAGGATTTGGGGAAGGGAAGGCGGCAGCAGGAATTCCCTGGAATTCTGCGACTCCAGGGAGCTGCGGGGGCCAAAAGAAAGCCCCGGAAAAGGAGGAGAAACCACAGAGAAAGGATCAAAACTCTACCTCAGGCGCGATTACCTCAGCAGGGGAGGGTCGGGGCTTTCGGGGCCGTTCTCGCTTTCCTTGGGGTTCGTGGGTATTTTATAGCAGGGCTGAACGGGGCGAGATTTTATTTTTTTAAGGAAAAACAGAAAAAAAAAGAGAATTTTCTTTTTTTGATGGGGGGTGGGGGGGGGGGGGGGGATTTGTTGTTGTTGTTGTTGTTGTTGTTGTTTCTGTTGGAATTTTCTCCCGGCTTGGAGGAGGAATCCGGGCGTTCCTGGAGCTCCCTGTGGAGAGCGCCGGGAATCGCGACCCCGCTGGCGGCAGCGCAGCCTCCTCGGCCCTCCCGTTCCTCCGGATGCTCCGGGGCTTTTCCCTGGATTTCAGCTCTCGGAGCCGCTTTGGATTTCCCAGCGGGAAAAACTCGCGGGGTTTGGGGTTTGTTGTTTTTTTTTTTTTTTTTTTTTTTTGGCTTTTCTTCCTTTTTTTTTTTTTGTTGCTTGATCGTTTTTTCCCGGGAATTTCGAGGGGTGAAAGCAAAGCCGGCCGTGAGAGGCTGAAAGGCTTTTCCCGATGGCAGCCAGCACGAATCCAGGAATTTTTTGGGATCAATTTTTCCACTCGCGGGCAGCGTTTTCTATGCAAAGTGGGGTTAAAAAAGGGCTTTTTTGGGTTCTTTTCGGAAGCCATAAAGAGATTTTTTTGCTTTTCTATATTTGATAGAAATTCCTAAAGATCCCCAATCCCAAGGCGATCCCAGCCTTCCCGGAATTCCAGGGGGGGTGGTGTCGATCCATCTTCTCCACTATGGTGCTGTGAACTTATTAAAGGAAAACCACAAAAAAAGAGGACAAAAAAAAAAAAAAAAAATTCTTTTAAAAGAGATTTTTTTGCCTCCGTTTTACCGAGGGAAAAAAAAAAAAAATTAAAGAATTAATTAAAGGAGAAAATTAATTAAGACAGGGGAAGAAAACTTAATGAAAAAAGGAAAAAAAAATTAATGAAAAAAGGAAAAAAAATTAATTTAAAAAGGAAAAAATAATTAAAAAGAAAAAAATAATTTAAAAAAGAGAAAAAATTAATTAAAAAAAGAGGAAAAATAATTTAAAAAAGAGAAAAAATAATTTAAAAAAAGGAATAAAAATAATTTTTAAAAAATAAAAAATTCATTAAAAAAAGGAAAAAAAATCATTAAAAAAGGAAAAAGTTAATAATAAAAAACTAAGTTGAAAAAAGGAAAAAAAATTTTAAAAAGGAAAAAAATAAATTTAAAAAAGGAAAAAAAAATTTAAAAAAGGAAAAAAAAAAACCCCCTAGATTAAAACTATTTTTGAAAAGGGAGGAGAGAGAAATGAAAGGATTCCTTCGTAAGGTGGGAGCCGATTTTTATCCCCTCCAGACGCACACGGAGCAGGGAGAGGAGAATTCCCGGCCCGAGGCTGCTCCCAGACCCTCCCAGGGTGATTTTCCCTGGGCTCAATTCCCGTTGCTTTTGTCCCTGCAGGAAAATCCAAGGTTTTGGATGAAATCCTAAAAAAAACCCCATCCAAAATTCGGCGCTGGAAAAGCGGCCGCTGGCGCCGCTCTGCCCCCGTCCCGTCACTCCCAAAGAATATTTGGGATTGGGGAAGGTGGGATCCCCCCTCGCCAGCAGCGGGGCAGCACCGAGCTCGTATTCCCAAAAAATCTGCGGGGAAAGGAGCCGGGTTTGGGGCTGGAAGCTCCGACGGCGTTTTCCTGCCTTTTCTTGGAATTTTTGTTAGGAAAAGATGGTTTGGAATATTTGAAACCTGCGGCTCTCGGCTCCTCCCGCTCCCAGCCAATCCGGACCTCGGGAATCCCAAACCTTTCCCATCCCATTCCAAGGGAAAAACCGGGAATAACCATTCCCAACCCCGGGATCTCTGAGAGGATCTTGACCTAAAATTCCAAGAATTCAGGGAAATCTTTGGTGCTTTTCCCCTCTCTCTCCCATTCCCGGGTCCCGGTGGTGGCACTGTCGGAATTCCGGGGGGGAATTGGATTCACATCAAAGCGATTTGTGGGCAGGAAGAGACCTCGGAGCATCTCCCGCTTTTCTCTGGAGCTGGGGAGAGCTGGAAGTGGAGGAAAAACGGGATCCTGGAGGGGGCAGGAAACTGGGAACGAGATGGATCCGGCCTGGAATGGAAAAACATGGAAAAATCCCCCCCAAAGCAGCAGGAAAGATCCTCCATCCGCTCTCTTTGTGCCAAGAAATTGAGGGAAAACCGGAATTCAGGGAGGAGCAGCGCCGGGGGTTTCATCCCGGCAGGAATCATCCGGGGTTGTTTCATTCCTTGGGATTTTCCCCCCTCCAGGAACACGGCGGGATCCTGGAATTTCCTTATCCACGGGGTCAGGAAGGATTGGGAACAGGGCAATGGAATTTCGGGAAGCTGGGATTTCCCTGGGCCTCAGTTCCCCCTGCAGGGAAGGTCTGGATTCCCAGGGGGGCTGCGATGAGCAGGAAGAAATTCCCATCTTGGAAGCGGCGGATCCCGTGGAAAACGCTGCTGGAACGAGCCTTGGAATGACTTGGATTTCATGGGATCGGAGTCTCCTTCCGCCACCCGGCCAGAAAAACTGGGAAAAAATGGATCCCAAATCCCAGCAGATCTTCCTTCTCTTCCGAGCTCTTCCGACGCCTTCCCGGCATTCCCTGGACTTGGAGGAAGGGCACGGAACGGATTCCTGGGATCCCACCCGCGGAAAATCCCTCAGAAAGATTGGAAAAGAAGCTCCCTCCCAGCCGGATCTTCTGTTTCCTGGGAATTCCGGGCTTTTAGGGTTGGGTTGATTTTCGTAGGGCAGAAAAAGGAAAAATTCCCAAAAAAAAAAGAGAGGAAAAGTGGGAAAAGCTCAGCAGTGCCAGGGAAAAAAGGGATTTTTTGAATTCCCAGCTCCGAGGTTTTGGGGTTTTAGACTCCGAGGAAACCACTCGGAAATGGGATTTGCTCCAGGACTTTTCCTTCGTTGAATTCCTTTCGGCTTTCCCTCCCTGTCCCGGCTGCTCCACCCAGCCCAGGCTTTTTTGGGGATTTTTTGGGAATTTCCCGAGAAAGCTGCGGATTTTGGGGGGTTTTTTTGGATTTATTTCCTTGGCTCCTTCCCAGTTCCTTTTTTCTTTCCGTTGCCGTTTGTTTTGCCCGGATGGAATCTCTGGGATCCCAGGAAATCCCTTTGCTCCCGATGGCACGGATGGATCCCGGCACCCCTGGGAGGCTTTTCCCGGGAGTTTGGCCGGGATTTGGCCGCGGATTCGCTCCGGGAGCGGCGGCGGCAGCGGAGCGTGGGAGGCTCTGAGCGCTGGAACTCGCTTGGATTTCCATGTGGATCCTGGGGATCGACCTTGGAATGGCGCTGGGAATAACGGATCCAGGCTGGAATCATCTTGGGAATACCCCCAGGGAGGGGAATCCCCCTTTCCCTGAACCAGCTTTTCTCCATGTTTTATTTTGGCTTTATCCCGCCTTTTCTCGCCGATGAAATTCCGGAGCAGAGCCATCCCGACGCTCTTCCATCCTGCATTTCTTCCCGTATTTTTTTTGGGAAGTGCTGCCAGCTGGGAACACACACCTGGAACTACCTCAGAGCCGGGGGGGTGGGGGCGGCCCCGGCTCCGCAGGGATCTTCCCGCTGGAGGCAGAATTTTGGAATCACTCCATGGGGGAGGAGGAGGAGGAGGCCGTGAGGAAGGCTCCGGAGCATCCCAGGAGGGCAGTGGGCTGGGAGAATTCCCGAGAATCCCCTGGAAAAGTCTGGCTGATCCCGGCGGCTTCCTGCCCGGGATGGAATTCCTGGAGATTTTTTTGTGGAGGAATTCCTGGGATGTTCCACCAAAACCACGGAAGGGGGATGAGCCGGGGCGGGATGTTCCGCCGGACTTTGGGAAGGCTCTGATGGACCACGGCGGTTCTGGGGTGTTCTCCTGGCCCAGGAGGATTTTGGGATGCTCCAGCAGAGCGTGCGGATGATTTCCGGGATGGTTTCCCAGATGTGGGGAGTGGAGGAATTCCTGGATCCTGGTAATGGGATGAATTCCCAGATCCCGGGAGTGGGATGAATTCCCGGATCCCAGTGGTGGGATGGTTGTCAGGATCCTGGGAGTGGGATGATTTTTGGGATCCTGGGAGTGGGATGGCTTCAGATCCTCGTACAGGGATGAATTCCTGGACCCTGGCGTTGGGATGATTTTTGGGATTCCCCCCAGACCCCGGTGCGATCCTCCGGCCCCGGGATGCTCCAGCCCCTCATTCCCTTGGGAGCAGGGAATTCGGGTGCTGAGGACCCAACTCCACAGTCCCGCTCTGAGGAGAGGAATCCCTCCCGGAGCCGCGGCCTTTGGGATCTTCCGCAACCGAAGGAATTTTCCGGAGCGGTTTGGGAACGGTCTCTGCAAAGCGACGCCAGATCCAGCGGGAATTTTTGGGGCAGGAAGAGAGGGAGCGCCTCTCCCATGGCTGATCCCAGGAAATCGATGGGATTCACCGCAATCAGGGCGGGAATTCATCCCTAAAAATCCGCGATTGGCGCCAGCGCTCCGCGCCCAGCCCGGAATTCCATCGGCGCGTCCGGATTCGCCTCGGGACGGAGAATTCCCTGGAATTCCAGGAGCGAACCCAGCCTTAACCCACGGCCCCACGGCGCCTTTCGGGATGAATTCCAAGCCGGGGCAGCAGGAGGGGAACGGAGGCGATCCCGAGAGCCTGGAACGTGCAGCGCCCACGGAGCCGCTGGGCTCCGGCCCCGGAGCGATCCCGGCAGTGATCCCGGGAATCCTCATCCAGAACCAACCCAGCTGTGTTTATCTACCTCTTAGCCGTAGGGGACTCTCGCTAGGGGCACCTCCCCAGGCGGAGCTTTTAGGGAGAAAAGAAAAATTAAAAATAAAAAAAAAAGTTAAAAAAAAAAAATTAATTAAAAAAACCAAAAAAAAAAAAAAAACAGGAAAAAAATAAAAATTCATCTTTTTCCAAAGAAAAATGTTCCTTAAAAACAACAGCAACAACAACCACCAGGATTTATGGGCTCGCTTTTCCCTCGAGGAAAGTGGATTTTTAGTCCTCTGAAGCTCCAGACCTCACCAGTCCCAACTTCGGGCTGGGACTGATTCTATTTTTATTTTTATTTTTACTTTTATTTTTATTTTTTAAGACTCGATTCCCCCCCTTTTTTTTTTTTTTTGGGTTTTTTTTTGGGTCTTTTCCTCAGATTTTTCCTTCTTCCCTCTCCGCCCCCTCCATCCTCCTCACTCCTCTGGCCTCCCCATTCGGGGCTGGGGGAATCAAAGTTGATTATTTGGGGGTTTTTTCCAGTGGTTTTTGGGGTTTTTTTGGGGTGATGGCAGCGTGGGGGAGGGGGGAGGGGATGGAGCTGAATTTTGGGAGCATCCAAAGGTGCTGCTTTGCTGCTTTTCCCAGGAAATTTCAGGCTCTTTAGGTAAAAATTGTCATTTCTGGGATGTTTTGCCTCTTTGCTGAGTTGTTTTCGCCTTTTCTCCCCCCCTCCCTCTCCTCTGACCTCTCCTAATCCGTGTCCTTCCCTTTTCCCGGGATTAGGGATGGATGTTGGGCTCTGCTTCTTTTCCAGGGAGGATGGTTTTCCTTATTTTTATTTTATTTTATTTTATTTTTGCCACAAACCGCTTTATTTCCACTGTTTCGTTGTGAAAAATAAAGAGCAAAAACAGAGAAAGAAGCAAAAAAACCAACAAATCTGAGTGTTTGTGCGGTTTTGTGGGATTGGGGAGGGGGAAAAAAGGGGGGAAATGGAGGAATTCGGGGGGAAATGAAGAGGGGAGGGAAAAAAATGGGGAATTTAAAATGAAATTCTTGTTTTAAAAAAGGGGAATAGAGGGAAAACGAAAGGGGACTAGAGGGGGAAATAGGAAAATAAAGGAAAATAAATAAAGGGGGAATGGGGAGGAAGAAGTAAAGGGAAGAGAGGAAAAAATGGGAGTAAGAAATAAAGGGAGAAATGGAGAAAAAAGAGAAATTGAGGGGAAAAGAAAGGGGGGGAAATGGAGGTAATAGAGGGAAATTGGGAAATAGGGGGGAAATGGATAAAAATAAATAAAATTGGGAAATAAGAGGAGGAAAGTGGGGAAAGGAGAAGTAAGTGGGGAATAGAGAAATAAAGGGGGAATCGAGTACAAACACATGGATACGCGGGAAACAGAGGAAAACAGAGAAAGAAAGGAGGGGGAATTAGGGAAAAAACCCAGAGGAATAAAGGGGGAAATAAATAAAAAAATCCAAAAATAAAGGTGGGAATCAGAGTGCCGGGCACGAGGAGCGCGGCTGCCGGCGGCGGAGCTCGGGGCTGTCCCAGAGGGTGGAACGGGGCCGGGGCCGGGATTTAAGAGGGGTTTTAGGGCCGGGAATGTCCCGGAATTCCCGGGAATCCGCGGCCGGCGGGAGCCGGGACTATTTACCGCGGGCGGAGGGATAGGGCGGGCGCGCGGAGCCTCCCGGTACACCCAGCGGTCCCATGGTGTAATGGTTAGCACTCTGGACTTTGAATCCAGCGATCCGAGTTCAAATCTCGGTGGGACCTCGCGCTTCTTTTTGCCTGCCCGCGGGGCCGAGGAGGGAAGAGGTGAGGACCGGAGGAGGCGGAGGGGTGGCGGGGGCCGCACCGGGAGCGCCGGGCCCGCACCGGCGGCCGCCGCGCTCCATTTTGTGCGTGGGCGCCGGCGCCTCACGGCGCAGGCGCGGGGGGAAGGCGGTGGGTGGAAGCCGGAGGGCACTCTCCGTGTTCCGCCGTTCATTGGCTGAATGCGATGTCACTCTCGCAATCCTGCATTTCTATTGGCTGGCAGCGCACTTCACCCCGCCTTCCACCGGCACGGTCCGGGGCCCTCCGGGGAGAGTCGCGATTCCGGTTTTCCATCGCTGATTGGCTACCCGAGTTGTCACTCCGAAAAGCTTGCATTTTTATTGGTTGAGAGCGCTCTTTGCACCGCCTCCTCCTGCAGCAATCCGTAGCTCCCGGGGAGTTCGCGCGCTCCGTTTCCCACCGTTGATTGGCTACGCCTCCCGTCACTCTCGCAACATCGCATTACTATTGGCTGAACCATCTCTCTGCCCCGCCTCCCACTTCAGCAGCCGTTTCCCCCGGGAGCGGGTTCGCGCTCTCCGTTCTCCACCGCTGATTGGCTGAGGGAAATGTCACTCTGACAATCCCGCGTTGCTATTGGCTGGGAGCGCGCTTTGGCCCGCCTCCCCCTCAGCATCCCCTCATGGCGGGTTCGAGCCCTCACGACGCGTTGCCATCGCTCGTGGGCGCTGAGCGGCCCCTTTGGCCCTGCCTTAAGCCGCTGTTGTTCCGGCAGCGTCCCGAATCCCCTCAGAGGCGGCTTAGCCGGCTCTGACGCAGGTTTCCAGCCGTTTAACGTCGATTAACGGGTCAATCCCCTCCGCCCGCGGCCCCGTTATCACCACGGATTAGGGGCAGCTCAGGCCCCGGTGGAGCCGATCGCCTCAGGGCCATGACAGGAATGTACGGTTTTATTTTCCACCTAATTAGCCTGAAATTGTCTTGGAGCGCTGGCTAGGAGAAGAAGCAGCACCTTTGGGTGCACCCAAAATTAATTAAAAATTAATTACTCCTACACCCCTCTAAAACCACCACCAACTCCATCAAAAAATAGGATTCTGCACTCCCAAAAAACCCCAACAGAACCATCAAAAACCAGGATTCAGCCCCCCTGTGCATCCAAGTTTTAAAGGTAAAAAACCACAGGATGATGGACTATTAAAAAAATAATGCGTCAGTCACAAGTGGGCGTTTGGGACTGGTTAGGTCTGGAGCTGTAGCAAATAAAGGCCACTTTAGAGCGAAAAGAAAGCCCACAAATTCTACTTTTTGGAGAGTATTTCCTGCAAGAAAGACAGAGGCCGTGGTGGTGCTGGCGGGTTTATTGAGCGTCTGCGAGAAAGAACAAAACCTCCTTGATTTTGGGATTTTTTGGGGGGCCAGGGAGGCGCAGGGAGGGGGGTTCTGCCTGCAGGGGACTGGGGGGACCCCCTGCTTGAGGAAAATCCACTTCTTTATGTCTTGTCCTCCCCTTTTTAGGGTGTCCCCGTGTCTGAAGCGCCTTTGCCTCGTGGTGAGCCCCATGTGGGCGAGGCCGAGCAGAGATCCAGCAGGCAGGAAAACACCGCTCCAGGTGGGATCCAGAGGAATTTCCATGGATTTAAACCAGTCCCGGGGCGGTCTGGGAGGAGGAGGAAGAGTGGGAGAGGGTTGCTCCTCTGGGATGGGGACAGCACCCTGAGCCACTCAGAAATTCAAATCGCTGCTGCTTCTCTTTCGGGGTTGATGGTCTGGGGCAGTTCTGGGAGAGTTTTCCCCAAGATTACGTGGAGCCCGAATGGGGTTTTAAAAAAGCAAAACGTCTCCAAACAACAAACCCCACAAACCTACCCCGCTGGATTCGGAGCTGGGTGTGCCCCAGCTTTTTTCTGTCAAGCAGGGGATTAAATTTGTCTTTAAAGTAACTCGGGAGCAGCAGGATCGCGGCCTAGCTCAGGGCTGGAGAGCCCTGTGGTGCTCCAGGGATGGCTCCAGCTCACCCCAGACACCGCTGGGACACGCTGGCATGGGGCTGGCAGCCCCCCGGGCCCGGTGGCAGCGCGGGGGAGGTGACACGGCGGTCACACGCTGGCATTCCCAAGGCTTTTCCAGAGGAGGAAGCGAGACTGGGAGGAGGAGGTGGGCGGTGGTGGCATCTCCCTCCTCGCCCTGCCCCATCCAGGATGGAATCCCAATGGGAGGGAGGGCGGGCACGAGGGGTGGGCAGCTCTGGGATGTTCTGGGATAAAGGGAACAAAGATCCAGGTCCCTGGAGGGCTCGGAGCAGCGGGATGGGCTGCGCCAGGTGGGAATGCCGAGTGGAGGAATTGGGGAGTGGGTCCTGCCGGGAGGCTCTGCCGGGCTCGGCGGGCTCGGAGCAGACACAGCTCGGTGATTCCATCAACCCCCGCTTGCCCAGGCTGCTAAAAATGCAGAAGTTTTGCTTTTTTTGCTCGTGGGAAACCAAAACTCAGCTGTGAGCCCACAGTCGCCGGCGCTGCAGCGGCCGAAGCTCAGCCCCGGCGGCAGCGGGGGTGGGGTGAATTTTTTTTTTTTTTGCTTTTTTACATGTAATTTTTTCTTCTTTTTCTTCTCTTGCTGTCCTTTAACTGCGCTAGGGTTTGGTTCTGGGTTGCCCGGGGCCGAGGGCAGACTAGAGGGAAAGCAGGATCCTGCCAACAGTCCTGGAGTGCTCACGGGAACATCCCCATGCCCGGCGGGAGCGGGGGGTCAGCTTATGGTGCAGCCTCCCTTCTCCTTAAAGGGGTTCTTGTCCTCGGGAACGCCCTTGAGCAGCGGGTCCTCACCCGACATGGACTCGATGTACTCCTTGATCTCCTTGCCGGTCTTGGAGACCTGCCAGGGAAGGAGACATTCCCAGTCTGGGGCGGGATCCTCGCCCCACGAACCCCTCCGTGCAGCTGGGAGAGGGGAACGGCGCCCAGGGACATCCCACCCGCACCGAGGTGTCCCAAAGCATCCCTGGGGTGTCCCAAAGCATCCCCGGGGTGTCCCAAAGCATCCCTGGGGTGCCACGGACACCTCTCGAGGTGTGGGGCTGGAGCCCCTGGACCCTGGGATGTGGGGCTGGGAGGACAGAGGGGGAGTGCAGGTGCTCCTGCCTGGGTTTGGGGGTTGATTTCAGGTTGATTTCAGGGCTCGGGGTTCTTTCCCTTCGCTTCAGGAAGGAAAGGCACCCTTGGGTGAGAAGGTTACGCCGTGGGTGGAGTGAGGAGCTCACCATCTGCCTCTCGTTCTTCACCTCCTTCTTCAGCTGATCCAGCTCCATCTTCAGCAGCTCCTTCTCTGTCATGTCCTGAGCCATCTTGCCCTGGAGCTGCAGGGGAACAGCTCGTTATTGGGGTTATTGCTTTGTCCCAGTGGGATTGCAGCCCCCCCCAATGTCCCTGGTCAGTGTCCTGGGTCTTGGCAGCATCTTCCCAGCTTTTCTAAGGAATTAAACACATTTCATTTTTCATTTCCTCCTTGTGCCTTTACAGCCTGGATTATGGCTCCTCCATCGCCCCGAGCTCAGCTATTTGCACACCCCTGAAAGTTTTTGGGGCTGTGGAGGTTGGGAAAACCCAACTCTTTTCTCCATAGAAGCCATGGCGCGCGTGCCCCGTGCTCCTCTCCATCCCCATGGATCCCTCGGGACACCACCAGCCCCGGGGAGCTCCGTGAGGAGCCAAAAGTAGGGGGGGAAAGCGGCTCCCGATCCAGGTGGACCCCAAAATTCACCTGGAGGCAGCAAAGCCACTCACCTGGGGGGGCCGGGGGGCCGCCCCTCTGCACCCTAGAGATGCTCAGAGACCCATCCAAGGGGAGAAGCTGCTCCTGCTCAGAGCTGGGGCTCCTCGGGCTCTCTGGGAGAGCAGAGGGAAGCAGATGTCTTTGCTCCTTAAGCTGATAATGGACTCAGGAGCGTAAGCTGGTCAGGTGTTGGGAATTAGCCTCAAAGTCCGGGCTAATCGGGGTGGGGAGGGGGAGGTGGGCAGGAAGGGTGGCCGGGGGTCCGGCTGGGACACCCGGGGAGCCCCCGAGGCCCTGCGTGGGTGGCTGAGCCTGTGGCGTGTCCGGATCCCGCCCGGAGCGGCAGGAATGACCCCTGGGACTGACCCCTGGGGGGTCACGGCAGCTTCCCCCCAGTTTGGGAGGGGAGCTGGGCCGAGGGGAGGTTCGGGGTGCCGCAGGCTCGGCGGGGCCGGCGCTGGGGGTGTGAGGAGCTGGGCCGGCCCGGAGGAAATCCATCATTTCCCTCAGCCTTGCACCACCGGGGCCGCGGGCTCAGGAAGGGCCAGGCCCCAGCGTGGGGGTTCTCCTGCGCAAAGCCACCGGCGTTGGGGACAGAGCCCGGGAGGCCCCAAGGAGGCACCTGGGACTGGAGGAGAAGGAGGAGGAGAGGGTGGAGGGGCTTTCCAAGCACCGGGGAAGTGGGAATTTCCTGCGGCCTCGCCCGTGGGGATGTGAAACATCCTTAGCGAAGCACCGGGAAGGACACACTGTCCCCGCTGTCCCCAGCCGGCGGGGGATGCTGGGCACCTCGGGGGTCGCTGGGCACGTCCCGCTGTGCCCTGCGCGCTGCCAGCTGCGGGGGATGCTGCACGGGATGCACGCGGGGCTGTTCCAGGGAGGGGCACCTGGCACTGGGAGCGTGCAGGGATCCAAGGAACATTCCCTTCCCTTCGCCGTTATCAGCCAGGCGAGGC
This sequence comes from Corvus cornix cornix, assembly GCF_000738735.6. NCBI lineage: Eukaryota > Metazoa > Chordata > Aves > Passeriformes > Corvidae > Corvus > Corvus cornix. The sequence continues at coordinate 3,803,463 of NC_046352.1, read as the reverse complement.
GCGCAGCCAAGGGCAGCGAATGTTCCCTGCGTTCCTGGACGTGCCCGAGCCTGGCTCAGCCCCAGCTCCCCGGGAGGGCAGCAGCGGCTGGCGGACAGCAGAGCTGTGGGTTGGCATCATTTTGGGGTCGGGATCCTTTTGGGATCGCTCCCCCCGACCCTGCAGCCCCGGTTCCCCGAGACGCACATCCTTCCCCGCTGCCATTCCCAACCCCCCGGGAGCTGCCCCCACGCCCGTCCCTCGTGGGGCCGGGGCCCCGCCGGCTTCCTCCCCGCTGGCCCCCACTTCTCCGTGGCAGGGCGGGGTGTCCCTCGGGGGACGGGGACACCGCGGCGCCCGCGGGCCCTGCGTCAGCACCGCCACCGGCTTCAAAACGCAGCGCTGGGGCGGCCGGGGAGGAAGTGGGAGCCGAGCCCGGCGCGATGTCGGAGCTGGAGCAGCTGCGGCAGCGCGACATCCCCGAGGGCCAGCAGCTGCTGCGCGACCAGCACGACAACCTGCACAGGGTGGCCGAGTACTGCCACAGCAACTACCTGCAGGTCAGGGCACGGACAGGGCCGGCTGAGGGGCTGGGCTGGGCTGGGGGCGATGCCCGGGGCAGCCCTGCGGGGTGGTCCCGAGGGGTGGCTGGCGAAGGCTCTGCCCTCGGAGCTGGGAATCCCCGCTGGCTCCCAGCCCGGCTTCCCGTGCCGCCCTCTGCTGCGTTTTCCTCGTGCCTTGGGTTCTCCTCTTGCTCCACAGCAGCTCTCAGGGCGGGTTTGGGATGGAGGGAGGGTTCCCCAGGGGTTTGGTGCCTCTGGAGGAGCCTTGGGAGAGGGCCAGGGCCAGCAGCGTGTCCTGGGCTGTCACAAGGGCTGGGAGGTGCCACCTGGCAGGGCCTGCACGTGCAGGGCAAGTGTGAAGCTCTGCTGGCACATCCCTCCTCCTCCTCCTCCTCATCCTCCTCATCCTCGTCCTCCTCATCCTCCTCGTTCTCCTCGTCCTCCCTGCCTGGCTCCGCTGTGGGACAGGGGGCAGGAGCTTTGGAGATGAGATACGAAGGAAAACACTTGTTGTGGCCCTCCCTGCTGGGGAGGGGTCCCCGTGTGCTTCACCAAGGCCGTGGCCGTGGCCTTGCTGGCTCGAGCCAGCCCCGAGGCTGCTCCCGAGGGCCTGGACCCCCTGGGGCAGAACCGAAGGGGAAATGCACTGAGCTATTTCAAGAGCTGAGACAGCATCCCCAGCACAGCTGGTGCCACGGCCAGGTGGCACGTGGCCTTCTGCTGGCATGGCCAGCTGTCCGCAGGGGTGGCTGGAGGCTGAGCTGGGCACTCGCTGACCTCCGTAACCTGCCAGAACATCAGCACCCGGGGAGGAATCCGGTGAATCCCCAGCGCTGGGATTCTCCCGCCCGCCGGGTGCCGGTGTGCTGGGCCCAGGGGAAGTCTGAGGCATTTGGAAAGCAGAAGGAAACATCTCCGGTGGCCGTGCCAGGCGGGGAGGGCTCGTCCCACAGCTGGGTTTGTCCCCTGCAGGCCAGTGACAAGAGGAAGGCGCTGGAGGAGACGATGGCTCTGAGCACGCAGTCCCTGGCCAGTGTCACCTACCAGGTCAGCAGCCTGGCCACCGCCTTCCTGCGCCTGCTGGACCTGCAGGCGGCTCAGCTGCGCCAGGTGGAGGCCGACGTCGCCTGCGTGGCACAGGTGGGACCGTCCTCCGTGGGGTGGGCTCTGGGAAAAGGGGTTTGGGCAGCTCCAAGGGGTTGGAGACCCTCGCCGTGCAGTGGGAATGCAGAACCCTCTCCTGGCACGGGGTTGGGGGTTCCCCAGCGCATCAGGAATTGGTCTCTGGGGTGTTTCCTCATCACACACCCAAATCCCAGCGGAGGGAACTGCCCAGGAAACTTCACAGTGGGAGCTCAGAGCATTGGCCTGGCTGCCACACTGTCCCCTTGCTGCTGCCTGGCCTCGTCCTCCCGCAGCTTGGCCACACTGCTGCAGAGTCCCGCGGCCACCCGGCCTCGTCCTGGAGCCTGCTCAGCCACAGGAGGGGACAGAACCCTGGGTCACGCTGGAAGCAGCAGGAAAGCAGCTCAGGGGGCTTAGGAGCCTCTCACATCCCCCCTCCCAGTGCCATTTCCCCCATTCCCTGCCTTAGGAAGGTCAGATCCTCTGTGGTGGCATCAAGGACGTGAGGGCTGTGATGGGGCACAGCAGGATCTGCCCTTTGCCAGTCCTGATCCTCTCCTCCACCCCTTCTGTTACGGGCAGGGAGGGATGGTGGGGCCTGGAGGGGCTGCAGGAGGTGGAGGGAGAGCCTGGGATGGGAGCTCAGGGACAGTGTCCCCTCCGCAGAGGGTGGACATCCACAAGGAGAAGGTGTCCCGCCGGGAGATCGGCTCGCTGACCATCAGCAAGAGGTTCCCAACCTACCAGAAGATCGTGGCCCCCCCAAACCCCCCTGTCCTGGAGCCCTATTACAGGAAACCCCTCAACTTCAGCGTCCTGGACGACATCGGCCACGGGATCAAGGTGAGGCCGGGCCAGGAGGGGGTCCCACAGTGGGCTTGGGTGGGGTTTTTCAGTCCCCAGTGTCCCCAGCGCTGCCCCGAGGGGTGCACAGGTGTCTCAGACCTCTCCTCGATGGAGAATTGGGGTCCGTGCCCTGCAGCCCACTCAGCTTTGGGGGCCTTGCACCCCACAGATCCTTTCCCACTCCAGAAAACCCCCACGGGAGGGGTTTTGGAGGCCTTGCAGCCCCATGGAGCCTTTCCCACTCTGAAAGGTGCCCATGGAAGGGTTTTTTGGAGGCCTCTCAGCCCCACAGAACCTTCCCCAATCCGGAAAACCCCCACAGAACCTTCCCCACTCTGGAAAACCCCCACAAAAGGGTTTTTTGGAGGCCTCTCAGCCCCACAGAACCTTCCCCACTCCGGAAGGCGCCCACAGGAGGGTTCAGAGGCCCCGGCGGCCCGGGGGGAAGTGGTGGCGCGGCGGCCGCGGTTCCCACGGTGCCGGTGCCTCGTGGCCGCCTCCGCAGCCCCGGCAGCGCCGGCTCCTTCCGCTGGCTCCCTGCTCCCCCGAGGGGCCGCAGAGCCCCGGGGGGGGCTGCTTCCCTTGGGTGGGGGTCCAGCCCTGGGGGGCACGGGGAGGTGGTGGGGCAGGCGGTGTCACCCACGCGTGTCCGTGTGTCCCCGTGCCGCAGGACACCAGCACCCAGCTGTCCCGCACCGGCACCCTGGCTCGGAAGAGCACCAAATCCTCGTCGGCACAGGCTGCAGGAACCCTGGGGTGAGCCGGGCCAGGGGGTGGGCATTGGCCTTGCTGTGTCACCGAGGGGTGGCACGTGGGCTCTCTGGGGGTCCCATCCCATCCCATCCCATCCCTGGACTCTTTCCCTGCAGGAGAAGCACCCGTGTCCCCGAGCCCATCCAGCCGCCCGTGGTTCCCGAGGGAAAGCTCTCGGCAGCCTCCTCCACCTCCTCGCTGGTGTCCGTCAGGTAGCGGCGCCGAGGGAGGGTCGGGGCAGCCGCAGCTGCTCGGGGGAGTGGTGGGAAAATGAAGGGTTTGGGGCATTTGCTGCCCTGGCAGTGCTCGTGTCCAGAGCAAAAATACCCTCTCAGGGAGAGGGGAAATGGTGACGGGGAAGGATGGAGAAACGGGACATGGAAGGGCTTTGCAGGGTCTCCTGCAGCACCTTGTCCTGCCATGGGACAATGTCCGTGCTCAGCGTGGGGACAGAGCCAGCCCCACCCTGACACTGCTGCTCCTCCCCCTAGCTCCAGCGGAGCCCCGGCAGCCCCTGGGGAAGGAATTCCTGCCCCACCGCCCCTGCCAGGGCCATCCCTGCTGGCACCGTCCCCTCCAGGGCCACCCCCGCCGCCTGCAGCTGCCGTCCCACCGCCGCCACCTCTCCCCGAGGACCTGCTGCCACCTCCTCCAGGGGACCTGGCTGTGCCCCCCCCGGACCTCCTGCCCCCAGGTGAGTGCTCAGTGCTCCGGGGAGTCACAGGGACAGGGGGGCTGCCTGTGACCCGTCCCCCATCCATTTTGGGGGGTTGAGCCCCTTCATCCCTCACCCGCTCTGGGGGTTTCGCAGCCCCCGATGACCTCGAGCTGCTGCCACCACCATCAGCTGTGCCCGACTTCGAGGACCTGGCCCTGCCACCGCCTCCAGCTGCAGAGGACCCTCCGTGGGCCCCGGAGAACTACCTGGAGAAAGGTACAGAGGATCCCAAATCCCCTGGATCTCCTGGCTGAGCCCCTGCCCACACCCCAGCACGGATGTGGGATGCCCAGCGGTGCCATGGCCGCTCCCGTCCCTGCTCCCAGTGCTGGCCTGTCCCCTGTGGTGGCCTCAGCGGGCTCCACGTCCCCTGTTCTCCCTCCCGCAGTGGTGGCCCTGTACCCCTACACGCGGCAGAAGGACAACGAGCTCTCCTTCGAGCCCGGCACCCTCCTGTTCGTCACCCGCCGCTACTCGGACGGCTGGTGCGAGGGGGTGATGGGCCAGGAGGAGGGGTTCTTCCCCGGGAATTACGTGGAGCCCTTCTGAGCCCCTCACCCCTCACCCCACACCGCGCTTCGCCTCGAAATTTCGGCTTGTGCACCGCTGGGAATGCGCAGGGCTGCGGGGGGCTGGCAGCCAAGCTGGCTGGCACCGCTGGCACAGCTTCCAGAGCGTTCCCCCTCTCCCCCATGCCTCCTCGGGAGGGTTTGGGGCCGGGACACCGAGCTGGGAACGCGGCAGGCAGCCCAGGCTGATCTTAGGATGCAGCCCTGGATGCCAGCCCAGGAACAGAACGCTGGGCACGGAGCAGAGTGGGGACAGCAGCTGCCCGCTGTCCCCGTGGGCTCCAGGGATGATCCAGCCCCAATCCCCCACCCCAGAGGGTCCCCTGCTCGTCCCTGACCCCGCTCTGCTGCTCCAACGCCGCTCCCCAAACTCGCAGCAGCCCAAGGAAGAGGAACAACGTTTTGGTGAGGGTCAGAGCTGTTCAGAGCTGGGCTGACAACCTGGACACAACAAGCTCGTGGTTGCTGCAATACAGAGAGCTCTGCCTGTGTACGTCCATCCGTATCTTTAATTCCATGGCTTTGAGTTCCACACAGTCCAACGGGGTCCGGAGGAGGAAGAACAAAGGAGAGGGGATGGGACAGAGGAGGAACAACTCAGGGCTGCTTTGGTTATTTCCTGCTGGGGGTTTGGGTTCCAAGGGTTTGGAGGACTCAGAGCCACCCTCGGGGGCTGGTAAGGCTGTGGATAAATCCAGGAGAAGCCAACACCAGAGAGCAGCGGATCCTGCAGGTCCCCCCTGCAGAGTGCAATTAGAAGGGGTAATTAATACTGCAGTGGGGAGGGGGGACGTGGACGGGGGGGGGTTTGGCCTCTGGGGAGCCGGTGCCAGAAGTGCCACAGAACCTCCCGGGGGGGCCCAGCTCAGGGGCGATTGTCCCTCCCTGGGGTAGGAGGGGCCTCACACGATCCAGCAAGGACGGGGACACGCCTGGAAAGGGCTCGGGGCAGGGAGGGACCTGCCGGGGACACGGGGACACCTGAGCCCGGGAGAGGAGCAGGGATGGAAGTGGCGAGGCGAGGTCCTGCTCCCCACAGCGGGATGTGGTTCCTGTGCCAGCGGGTGGGAGAGGCTCTGCCACCTTTCCAAAGCTTTCCCGATGCTCCGGGCACGTTTTATCCAGAGAATCAAGTGCCAGGGGACAGTGAACCCCAGTGAAAGGCTCGGCTGCCCGCAGGGTGGGGTGTGGAGGGCCAGGGAGCCGGGATTTCCCAGACCGAATTCCCGGTGGGCTCAGGAAGGGGGAAGGAGCCCGGGGCAAGCTCCTCACGTGGCCAGGAGGGCAGCCAGGCCGGGGGCAGGAGGAAGGATGTGCCCAGCCCACAGGGAAAACCGGCTTCTGGATTTTTAGGAATTCTCTTTTGAGGTCAGAAGGGAAAGGAAGCAACAACTCCACCAAAAAATCCCCATCGGTGCTGGCAAAGGGCGCAGGGTCCGGCCGTGGCCGCGGCTCCGTCACCCCGCGGCAGGGCAGGGAGAGGGGCCGGCAGAAAGTGCTTTATTCACCAGGGAAAGGAGCTGGGAAAGGCAGGGAAACATCCCAGGAGCGGGGCCAAGCGAGCAGTGCGTGCGCGGGGGGCCGTGAGCCCCGGGCTCCCCTTCCCAGCCGCGTGTGGGGCGCGGAGCCCTCGGAGCCGCCCTCAGCACTTCCTCTTGAGCAGCTCCTGCAGGTACCGCGCCACCTCCGTGGCCGACTCCCACGGGACCACGGCGGCCCGGAAGGCTCCAGGCTGCTTCTCCTGGATCTCCTGGATCATCCTGTGCATGGGGTAGCCCTTCCTCGGGAACGCCACGTCCGCCGCCGTCAGAGTCCCGGAGGGGCAGAAATCGTTGGCTCCGTCCCCCACGTAGAAGACGCGCTGGAACTCCACCTCCTCCTGCGCCCTCTCCGCCAGGTATTCCGTGAGGATCTTCCTCTTGCACATGTTGGCCGGGCACTGAAGGCACTTGTGGCTGTGGTAGGGCCCCAGCGTGAGGAAGCCCCGGCGGTCGAAGCTGGCCGGGTTGCTGAAGATCTTGCGGAACAGTGAGCGCACGCCGGCCGCCCGCAGCTTGGCCTCGATGCCGAACATGTTGGCGTCGGAGATGAGGATGACCTCGAAGAGCTCGTGGTGCTTGGAGAGGAACTGGAAGAGCTCGGCCATGCCGGGGGACAGCGGGATGTTCTCGTAGACGGCCCTGAAGTCGGCGGCGCGCAGGCCCTGCTCGCCCAGGAAGGCCAGCACGCGCTGCATGTGCTCGTTGTAGGAGCCCTCGCGGGGGCTCTGGCGGAGCTGCTCCGGCAGCGCCCGGCCCCGCACCACGGAGTCGTCGCTGTTCTCGTCCACGATGGTCTCGTCGAAGTCGAACACCAGCAGGAACCGGGGCGGCCGGGCGCCGGCCATTCCCACGCCCTGCCGGGGGAGGACAGAGCCCGCCGTTATCGGGACGTGGCGGTCACTGCCAGGCCACCGGGCCGGCCCCGCCCCGTGGCCACCTCAGCCCGGGCTGATTAGCCCAGCTGGGCCTGGGGGGGGTTAATCCCCCGTGCCACGGCCCAGCCCGGCCCTAAACCTTCATCCTGCCAGTAAAGGGATCGCTCTGCCGGGCTAATCCCGGCCCCAGGCAAGGAGGTCACTGTGCCTCCGAGGGAGCGGGACAGAGCTCACTGGATCCGGGAATTACCGGGGTTGGGAAAGAGCTCCCGGATCATCCAGCCCGACCTTTGAGCCAGCACACCTGGGCTTGGTGTGGGGACAGCAGCCCAGCCTCTCCTGTGCCACCTCTGCGACAGGGACATGTCCTGGGGCCGCCCTGGCTCTCCCCAGCCCCACAGGTTGATTTTCGCTCCATCCCCCGCTGCAGCTCCCCAGGGATGGGCCCTGCAGCCGCCCCAGTGGGAGCAGGGAGTGGCTGGAGCTGTGCCAGGGAGGGTTGGGTGGGATTTTAGGGGAAAGTTCTTCATCCAGAGGGTGGAATAAGCACGGGAACATCTCCTCAGGGAATGGGCACATTCCCGAAGCTGCCAGAGCTCCAGGAGTGTTTGGAGGGATGCACAGGATGGGATTTTGGGGCGCGCTGGCTGATCCTCGGGGATCCCTCCCAGCTCAGGATACCCCACGAACCCAAAATCACCGCAACCCGAGCCCCCCGCTCCCCTCGGCCCTTCCCGGCTGCTCCAGGGTGGAGTTTTGCAGGATGGGGAGCCAATCCCTGCCCTCCCCGAGGACAGAGGACGTGGCAGAGGTCACCTGGGGACAGGCAGGGGACAGCGGCACTGACCTTAAACAGGCATGGCAGCCCCACGCCCTCGCAGCACCTCCTCATGGCGGGAGCATCCCCGGCCGGCACCGCGGGCTGAGGGCTGTGAACCACAGAAAAGAGGGAATGTGGTGAATCCTTGGGGTTTTCTCTGGATACTCCCGGGCTCAGGACCTTTTGTTCCAGGAGAGAGGAATTAAAGGAGAGCAGAGCTCCCGCTTAATGCCTCTGATCCCTCCTAATTCCCCGTGAGGGCAGCGGGGGAACAGCAGAAAAACCCGGGAACAGCGAAAAAACCCGGGAACAGCAAAAAACCCGGGAACAGCGGCCCTGCTCCAAAATCCCCGATTTCCTCCCAGCTAGAGTAACTAGTTTGGGGTGTTCCTTCTGACGGAGCGATTATCCTGGAATGACACCCGGCAGGATGTGCCAAGGCAGGGCCCGGCTTCCAAACCCGGAATTCTGCCGACCCCTGATGGTCCACGGTGAGGGGAAACCTCCCAGAAAATCACCCTGATGGCTGGGAATTCAGGAATATCCCACTGGGAATTCGAGCTGAGCACCGGTGATTTGTCACCAGCCCGGCAACAGGAAGAGTTCTGCACTGAAGGTGATCTGTGGGGAATTTGGCTGGATTGGAGCCCGGCTTCCAACTATTTTGGGCACAAACATGATCCATGACTCTGCTGAAATAAAAAACCGCGGCTGCAGCGGCACCTGGCACAGGGAAACGGAGCCTGGGATGAAACCTGGGCTGGAAATCTTGGAAAAATCCCTTTTGGTGAGGCCTGGAACCACACACTGGAGGTTTCTTTGCTGAAAAACCCATCTGAACTTGAGGGTTTATTTACAGACATCATCTGGAGCCAAATAATGCCACAGCCAGGCTGGGAGCGGCTTCCAAAGTGGGAGAGACGGAAAAAAATGGGATTAAACATGAAAGAAGAGCTGGAATTATGGTCCCTGCTTGGTCACTGCCAGCAGGGAGAAAATAATTTGGGATTGAGCCTTAGAGAGAGTCCGTGGGGCTGAGAGGCAGGGAAAGAGCCCTGGGGTGGCTGGGGAACACCGGGGCAGGGACACGGGGAGCAGAACTGCCCCGAAAAGCTCCTCTGGGCCCAAGGGATTGGGATCTGTGGAACGGGAAAGGCTCCCAGGACAGAATTCCCCTCAGCAGAGCTCCTGCAGCAGTTCCCCCCTCCCCGCATCCCCCAGCTCTCCCTGGATCGATCCCGCTGCTCCAAATCCCTGGAAAACTCAACCGGAGCCTCCCCATCCCGGTGTCCCCACCTCGACTCAGGGCAGGACAGAGCCCAGCGGGGCCATTCCTACGGAAATTCTAAGGAAAACGCTGATCCATGGATCAGCTGGACAATCCCAGCCCCACCTCCCCGCGGGAGCTCCGAGCATCCCCGAGATGCGGCTGCAGGAGCTGCTCCTGCTCCCCCAAAACCGACCCCAAAACCGCGATGAATGAGATCAAAATGGGCCCTAAAAGCGGAGCCGGCGTTATTTCGGGATTGAATCCCGGCTGGGATTCCCAACGCCGGCCCCCGAGGGCTGCGGGGCACCCCACAAAACCCCAGTGCAGCGCTGCTCTCCCCTTGGGATCCGGAAAAGGAGATCCCAATCCAAGAAACCAGAGCTCAGGCAGCCCGGCTGAGCCGCGGGGTCTGGAATTCCCGGCTCCACCCCTGATCCTGCTCCCACGGGAGGGGAAAAAAATCATTTAGGAAACGTCCCGGACCTGAATGAATCCACGGACACACCCGGCCGGCCCCTGTGGGGCAGCGGGAAGGGAAATCCCGGCGGGAGCGGATCCCTATTTTCCTGCTCCGGGATGAGTCAGCCGCGCGCGCCTTCCCGCAAAAAAAAAAAAAAAAAAAAAAAAAAAAAAAAGGGATTTTTCCCCTTTTTCCCCTTGGAAAGAGAAGCAGCCGCACTTCCCTCCCCCCCCCCCCAACTCCCCAAAAAAGCGCAGCCGGAGCGTCGGGACAGAAAATAAATGGGATTTTTGCTCCTTAATCCCATCAGGGATAAAGGTTTCAACTCCCCGAGTTTGGGATGAGCGTCGGAAAACGCCTGGGAAAGCCGGGAACTGCTGGGAATCGTTTCCTGGCGCGGTTTATCCCCCGAATTTCGGGGCTTTCGGCCGAGGGGGAAGGGCCGGAGCCTCCCCGCGCCCTCCTCAGCTCCGCGATTCCCAGAAATCGGCACCGTCTCGCCCCGCGATCGGGAGAGCCGGGAAGAGCCGAGCCTGGGAATCGCGGGATACCGGGAGAATTCCCGGGGCGGCCGCGGGCTCCCCCCGGCACTCTCTGATCTTGCCCGGCTTGGACGTTTTTAACCCCAAAGATGATTTTGGTGCGTGAGAAATAGTCGGGTTTTTTAATGAACTCAAACCCAACTCGTGCCCTCGAGCGAATTCCAGCTCCGGGGCAGAATTCCCGGGAAACCGAGAGGGGAGAATTCCCGGGAAACCGAGAGGGGAGAATCCCGCTGCCCCAAAAGCCGAGAGGGGAAAAGGTCCCTTTGCAGCAGCGCCGGGACCGGGACGCGACTCCACCGCCGCAGGAGCTAAACCTGACCCCGGCTGCTCCGCGGCTCCGGGAGGAGGGAAAAGGAGGGAATTCACGGCAAATCCCTGGATTTCGGAGCGGTCCCCGCCAGCCCCGGCCCCTTCCCGGGCTCCGCGGCTCCGGTTCCCCCCGAATTCCCGGGAACGGGCACGGGCAGACCCTTCCCGGGTCACCTCGGGTTACGGGGCCGCTGCGGCTTTTCCCGGTGTTTATTTTTCCTTCCGGGAATCCGCGGCGTTACCGCAGCCCCGGGCTCCGCTCCCCGGGCTCCGCTTCCCCGGGCTCCGCTCCCCGGGCGCCCCGAACCGGCCGGTTCGGCCCCAAAACGCGGCGGGGAGGGAGCGGCGCCGGTTTGGGGCACCCAGCCCCGCACCCCGGATCCCGCCGTGGCCTCTCGCCCGGTGGCACCGGGCCGGCAGCGGCTCCGGTACCGGCACAGCCCCTCCCCGAGCTCCGCGGCTCCCCCCGCTACCGGCGGGCTGAATCACGGCCGCCCCCTCCCCGGGTGGCATCTCCCGGTACCGGCAGCAGCCGCAGCGGAACCGGCAGGGTCCAACCGGGCGCGGACCCCCCGGTACCGGCAGGAGCCGCCCCGGTACCGGCAGGGTCCAACCGGATCCGCACCCCTCGGTACCGGCACCATCCGATCCCGCAGGGTCCGATCGGGTGGGGACCCCTGGTACCGGCACCATCCGCTCCCGGCAGGGTCCGGCCGGGTGGGGACCCCGCGGTACCGGCAGTGGCGGATCCGGCATCTCCCGGTGCCGACACCCGGCCCCTCCCGATACCGCCGCGGTGCCGCCTCTCGCCTCCTTACCGGGTCGGAACCTGCCGGGAGCGCCCGGTCCGCCCCGGTGCCGGAGTGTGCGGGGGCGGCGCGGGGGCAGCCCGGGCTCGGGGCCGGTGCCGCTGCCGGTTCGGGGCCGGTGCCGCCGCCGGGGCTGCCGCGAGCGCGGCCCCTTTAAAGCGACGCCACCGGGGCCGCGCGGAGCCGCCGCAGTGCGCCTACGTCATCACCCGCGCAGCCAATGGCGGCGCAGCTTCCCCGCCGCGGAGGGGCGGGGCCAGCCGAGGCCACGCCCCCTTTCCGAGGGGCGGGGGGAGCGCGCTCCGCGCGGGTCCCTCCGGCCGCCCCCGCTGCGCTCCCAAAAGTTGCCAAATCGGGAAAAAAACAACAAAACCCCCCTTTTCCCCCCCGCACCCCCCCCAATAACCGCTCCGGTGTTGTGTAATTGAAACCGTCTGCGGAGGGGTTCTGCCCCCAAAGCCAAGCGAGGCGCTGCGGCTCTGAGTGAGAAAAACGCCCGAATTGTCCCCAAAATAAAGCCGGGGAAGGGGGGGGGGGGCGGCCCCACCACGCTCCGTGCCCCGCCCGTCCCCGGCCTCAGCCGGGCGGGGAGCGGTGGCCACGCGCTAATTTTGGGAGCCGGGACAGGGAATTGCAGGGTGGCCGTGCCAGGGCAGCGCCCGCGGTGTCCGCGCCCCGCCCGGGGCTCCGGCGCTGCTCCGGCGCTATCGCGGGGGCTGCAGGAGGCGCCGAGATAAAAATACCCGGGCAGCGCCCTCGGAGGGAGGGGAGGCACCGGCTCGGCCTTGGAGACGCAGCAAAGAGACCAAAAAGCGCAGCAGAGGTTGGGGTTTTGTGCTGGCTTTTAATTAAAAGTGTCCAAGAATGGAAAGGCTCAAACAGGATTCCAAAGGTCTGGAAAAGCCGCGGGTTCCGCTCCGTGCCAGGGCGGCCGCCCTGGGAGTGCCACGTTGTGCCTGGGCCGGGGTCAGAGTCCCTAAAGCTGGAAATTTCCCTTCTTTTGGTAAAATTCCGTCCCAGAGCAGAGCTCGAGGCGTTTCTGGGACCTTCCCGGGCTCCCCAGTGCCAGAGGCGCCGACCCGGCCCCACGGGGCCGCCGGCCTCTCCTGGGGATTGTCAGGGAATTCTGTCAGGGAATTCTCTCAGGGAATTCTTTCATCACCTGCTCCCCCCGGCACTCGCCGGCTCTGGGATGCGCTCCCCGCTCCCCGGCCCGGCGGGGGCTGCTCCTCCCGGGGATTTCCCCCCTCTGGAGCCGCTCCAGCCTCGCTCTCCGCGGGGCCGAGCGGGAGACTCCAAAGGGCGAATTCCCCACGGCCTCCGGCCCCCTTCCCACCGGGATCCGGCGGGCAAAGATCATCCCAGGCTCATCCCAGGCTCATCCCAGGCTCACCCCAGCGCCAGGAGTTTGGCAGGGGCGCTCCCGGTGATTTTCCACTGCGGAGAGCCCCGGGAGCAGGCGAGGACAGAGCCCGGGATGGGCGCTCCGGGCAGCTCCTGAGTGGCCGCGGGAGCCTCTTCCCGGCCCTTGGACTCGCGTGGATTCCCCCGAGGCCGGGACAGCCCCGCGCTGCTCCGCCCTCCCCAGGTTTGTCCCGGATTTTGGGATTGCGGCGGCGCTGTCCCCGCGTGTCGCTCCCGCCCCAAAGCAGCAGCCCAAAGGTTGGGAAGGGCCCGGCAGATCCGCGGGATCCAAACTCCCGGCGCTGGAGGTCTGGGGCAGTTCTGAGGGAATTGAGGCTTCCCCTCGCTCCCAAGGGAATTCCTGCGGCTTTCCCAGCCCATGGATAAGGAAACTTCCAGCTGCAGCCAGTCCCCTCCTGCCCCACACAAACAATCCCAAAATCCCGGATTTTAGAGCGGCACATTCCTGGAGGCCGAGTAAAATTCCATGATCGATGCGAGGGGAAAACCCTCCGGAGCTGACCAACGAGGAAAATTCCATTTATCCCGCGGGAGTCCCCCCCGCTGGGGACAGCGGGCACGGGAAGGGCCCAGGGCTGGAGCCGAGGCCTTCCCGAATTCCCCAAATTCCCCCCGTGGATCTGGGATTCAGTCAGGGCCCATCGGGAACCAAAGTGTTTTATACAGAATCATGGAATGGTTGGGGTGGGAAGGACCTTAAATCCCATCCCGGGACAATTCCCACCATCCCAGGGTGCTCCAGCCTGGCCTGGGACACTTCCAGGGATCCAGGGGCAGCCACAGCTTCCCTGGGAATTCCATCCCAATATCCCAGCCATCCCTGTGCTCTGGCCCTGGATCCCATTCCCTGTGTCCTGCCCTCCCAGCCCCTTTTCCTGCTCTATCCCTGCTCATGCTCTGCTCCACAGAACTCGCAGAAATCAGGGAACAGGGAACAGGATGGGTTTGATCCCTCTGGAGGAGCTTCCCGGCGGCGCAGCCCCATCCCCGCATCCCAGCGCTTCCCTGATCCCGCCGGGAATGCTCCTCCTTCCCATGGACACGGGGCAGCCTCTGGAAAAAGGTTCAGAAACCTGGGAATTCTCCTTCTGCTGCCACTCCTCCACCGGGAACGGCACCTGCAGCACAACTGGATCCTGCACGGACTGACGGGGACTCTGGAGCTGCTGAGAAATTTGGGAAAGCTGGAGAAGGAACTCCCGGGATCCGCCCCTGAGCATTCCCTGGGGGAGCTCTGCCCAGGCACCGCTGCGGCACTTCAGAGGGAAAACAACGGGAAAATGGGAAAACTGGAGGGAGCAGGGAGATTCCTCCCTGCGAGGGGCTGGGATGAGATTCCCAGGGAAGCCCCGGGATCCCTGGAAGTGTCCCCGGCTAGGCTAGAGCACCCTGGGAGCGGGGAAGGGGCCCTGGATGGGATTTCCCCTTCCCACCCAAACATGCCGGGATTCCCCGGCGAGGAATTACTGAGGAACATCGGGAACGTTCCCCGGTCCAGGGAGTCGCTCCTGGAGCGATCCCGGCAGCTCCACCGCCCTCTCCTGGCTCAGCCGCCCCGAAACGTTCTCCGCAAGGAAAGGGCTCGGACTGAATCCCAAACCCTCGGGAAGGAGCTCCCGGGGACGCGGGAACAGCGCCGAGCTCGGAGGGCGCCGATCCCAGGCTCCAGTGAGGGATAAAATGGGAAAAGAAAGTCAAAAAAAGGTGGGGGGAACAAAATAAAATGGGGGGGAAAGGCAAAAAATGGGAAAATAAAGCAAATAAAATGGGGGGAAGTGGGGAAACAGGACCAGAATGTAAAATCCCAGTGCAATAATCCCAGAGCGGGGGAAATGGTTCTGCTGGAAGGGGGGAACGATGAGCCGGGACAAAGTTCAAATCCCTGGGGCCTGAGGGGCGCAGGGATTTTCCCTCCGGACAAGGGAAAGCCTGGAATGCTCAGCCTGGAACGCTCCTGAGCTCCCGAGCCTGCCTCAACTCCGTTTAATTCCCCCCCTTTAAAAAATACAATTTAAAAATTCCATTAAAACCTCCCGAGGCTCAGGAAGTCCAAAGGGAGGGAAAACCCCGGGAGAATCCCGGCCCTTTTCCCAAACATCCAACCCCAAACTGGGAGAATTTCATTTCAAGGACCCAAATCAACCTTTAATTTCATCAATTCCGTAAAAATCACAGAAGCTCCCGTTCGTTGTGCGACAGGTGCAGAAAGGAGGGAACACCCGCACAGATCCCTCGGGGTTTTCCATCCCCGTGGAATTCCGCGGGCGCAGCCAAGATGAAAACGGAACAATTAAGAAATCCCAGCTTTGGATTTCCTGCATTTTTAACCGAATTCCCCCCTTTTTTTTTCCTGGAATAAATCCCTTGGAAACGACCCCGCCCCGCCCTCCCAGCATCTCACATCACCGCCAGACCGGGAAGAGGGGTTGGAATTTTTAATCTTCTTCCACAGAAAGGAAGTTCATAAATCCTCAGAGGAGTTCGATACAGAGCGGCCTCGAGGCCGAGGGGCGAAGAGCAGGGAAAAAAAACCGTCCCAGGTCTTTTGGAATTCTTGGAAGAGCAGCCTGAAGCCAGAAAATTTATTGAGAAAGGGAAAAAAAAATCCCTTTGCAGAAGCGGGATCCAGCCGGGATTTCTCGGGAATTTTCTCGGGAATTTTCTCGGGAATTCCAGCATTTGAAGCTCGGCTTTTGCCACAGGCCCGGGCAGGGAATTGCGGCACTGCCCGCGGCTGCAAGTGTGGAATGCAGAGAATTCCAGGGCGGAATTCCACCGGTTGGGAATTCGGGATTGGCTTTTCCTGCCCGGAGGGGAGAGGGGGATTGAAATATCCTGGAGGGAATGGTTAGAAAACGCCATTTCTGTTGCCAGGAGGGGTTTTCAGCTCAGCCAAAAGTGAGGTTTTTGGGGCCAAAATGGCCCTGACGGTTCCAATGTTTTGGAAAAACCAACATCAGGATTAGGAAAATGGTGGGAAAACATCCAGGAAGGAGCAAATTCCAGAGGTTTTCCCAATCCTGGGGGAGAATTCTGCCTTTTCTGGATCAAAACAAATCCCATCGACCACAACCAGGCCAAAATTCCACCTCTGGATCTCAGAATTCGGAGTTTGGTGGGACTGGGCTGGGAAAAGCAGCACAAGGAGGAGGAATTTCCAGGAAAAACGGATTTGCCAGGCATTGCTCTGGAGGGAGGGAGCAAAATCCTGGATCCAGGGGGGATTCAGTGGGAGAAAATCCAACCTGAGGGGTTCCAAAGGGCCCCGACATCCCAGCCCTTGGAATGGGGCAATTCCCACGGGAACAGCTCCAGCCGCCCATCCTGGATCAGGATTTCCCCAAAATCCCCGACTCTGATCCCTAAAAACCATCCCGGTTTCCTGGGATGGAGCTGCCCGGGAACATCCAGGAGCAGCTTCATCCCAAACTTCTCCCTGTCCCAAAAACCAGGCAGGAATTCCCTGTCCCTGATCCCACTGCATTCCCCAGAATTCCAGGAATTCCCTGTCCCTGATCCCACTGCATTCCCCGCTCCCAGGAATTCCCTGAGTCCTGGAGAGCAGCGCTGATTCATCCCTCGGCTCAGCCATCCCTCGGGAAGTCGGGAATCCCGCAGCGGAACATTCCCGCTCCCCCCTCCGGCAGATCCCTCCCTCCTTCCTGCTGCGCTTCCCATTCCCAACTTCCCCGGACCAGCAGGACAAAGCCTCCCTTCCAAGCCCATCCCAACAAAATCCACGGCCAGCAGCAGCGTCCGACCCCAGCGGCTGAAGAGAAACCGGGAAAAGGGAAATAAAGTTTAAAAAACCCCATAAAAACCCCAGGGAAGATCCCGAGCGATGAATTAAACCCAGGAACCACCCGCGGGGGGGGGGGGGGAGACCCTTCCAGAGACCTCGGGGGGGTTTTTTTTCCCCTCTCTTCCCTGAAGCACCTTGGATTTGTGGGGTTGGGGGGAAAAATGGGAAAATGGGAAAAGCATTTCTGAGGAATCACATTTGGGCTGATTATAAAAATTTCTCTATTGTACAACAGAGGTGCAGCTACACTGAAAAATTACACCGGAGATACAATTATCGTCGTTATCGCCGTCATTAGCATCGTTAGCATCATTAGCATCATTCGGTTTTGTTCCTTTTTTTCCTTTTTTTTTCCTTTTTGTTTTAGAAACAGATTCTACTAAATAGGATCTATACAAAAAAACCTCTAAAATAATTTCTGTAGTAAAATAAAGAGTGTGTTAGGGGAGCTACACGGAAACAAGAGGAACTTTTGGGGTTTTTTTCCTTTTTTTTTTTTTTTGGGTTTTTTTTTTTTGCTTTTCTGGGTTAATGCTCCGAGCTCGGGGTGCTGAAAGGAACCATTACATACACAGTGATCATTAATGCTCTGTATTAATTAACTCACAGCCTTTCCCATTAGTACAAAGAGCCCCGGGCCCGTCCCCTCTTTGAGGAGAAGGCCAGGATATAAAAGCCAAGCAAACCTCATCAGCTGATATGAAATTAGAAAATCCCACCAGTCTCAGTAGCTGGAATTTAGAAAAGTCACCGGGAAAACACAAATTCGGGGGGGGTTCAGTCCTGCGGGTCCTGGGGGTTCCGTGGGAGGTGACCGAGGGGGTTGGGGCAGAGCTCGGCCCAGGAGCAGGGAGAGGGGTGGGAGGGCAGATCCCGGATCCCAAAACTGGATCCCGGATCCCAAAGCTGGATCCCAGACCCAGATCCAAACCCCTGATCCCCAGCGCGGTGTGGGGTGGCACGAGGGTGAATCCCAGATCCCAAAGCTGGATCCAAGATCCCAAACCTGGATCCCAGACCCAGATCCCAGATCCCAGACCATGTCAGTGTGGCTGTGCCGGGCTGGCCTCGTCCAGGCGCTGCCGTGCCCGCGGTGGTTCAGGGGCTCGATCCCATTCCGGATCCCAAACCCCGATCCCAAGCGCGGTGTGGGGTGGTGGGAGGGTGGATCCCGGATCCCAAACCTGGATCCCAGACCCAGATCCCAGAGCTTGTCAGTGTGGCTGTGCCGGGCTGGCCTCGTCCAGGTGCCACCGTCACCGTGCCCACGGTGCTCCAGGGGCTCGATCCCATCCCGGCTCCCATCCCAGAGCCCATCCTGGATCCCGGCTCCCATCCTGGATCCCAGAGCCCATCCCCGGGCCGTGTCAGTGCGGCTGTGCCGGGCTGGCCTTGTCCAGGTGCCGCAGGAAGCCGCCGTCGCCGTGGCCGTGCCCGCGGTGGTTCAGGGGCTCGCTCTTGAACAGGGCGGGCGGCGGCGGCAGGTGCGGCACGGGGGGCACGGGCAGGTGCTGCGGGTGGTGCCCGTGGGGGGTGGTGCCCGGGCGGCGGCAGGGCCAGGGGGCCGTAGGGGTGCGGGAGGGGCCGCGGGGGCACGGCCGGGCTCAGCCCCAGCGGGGTCCCCGCGGCCGGCGGGGCCGGGCAGGGGCCGGGCAGGAGCGCGGGGCCGGCGGCGGCGCGGGCCGGGGCTGGTGCCGGGGCTGGTGACGCGGAAACATTTCTCCTTGTGCGCCTTGAGCATGTTGGAGAAGCGGAAGCGCTGCCCGCAGACGTCGCACGGGTACGGCTTCTCCCCGGTGTGCGTCCGCCGGTGCCGCTTCATGTTGGGCCGGCTGGTGAAGCTCTTCCCGCAGATCTCGCAGATGAAGGGCTTCTCTCCTGCCCCACACACACACCACACACACACACGGTGGCCATCAGGGCACCTGGAATGCTGCCCTGATTCCTGGGAGAAGCCCTGGAAAACTCCCCGTGTGCCTGGGAGAACACCTGGCATCGCAGCCGCTGCCTTCGGGGCCAACGGGGTTTGGGGACAAACGGCTCTGAAATCCTGGTTCTCCTCAGGGTAAAGGGCTTCTCTCCTGCCCGACACACACAGAGCGGCTGGAAAAGTCCCCTGACTCCTGGGAGAAGCCCTGGAAAACTCCCCTCATCTGTGGGGAAGCACCGCTGCCTTTGGGGATCAAGGGGGCTTTAGGCAATCCTGGCTCGGTTCGGGGTTTGGGGCCAAAGGGCTCCGGCAAGGGGCTCCCCCAGCCCAGCCCAACCCAAGCAGGAAACAACCCCGACCCCCAGGGAACTCCCTCTGAACTGGGGAATCCCAGCTCAGGTTCCTACAGCGGCAAGGAATGGATCCAAGGCCACGAACGGACCCCTCCCACCCGATTTTCCAGCCGGGTGACACCCGCACCCCCAAATCCCGAGGGAATCCAGCGGCAACGTCTCCTCCTGGAGGCTCTCCCTGCCCTTACCCGTGTGTGTTTTCATGTGCTCGTCGAAGTACTGCTTCATGTTGAAGTCCTTGCCGCACCACTGGCACATGAACTGCTTGTGCCCGATGTGGATGCTCATGTGCGAGCGCAGCTGGTACTTGTACTGGAACCTCTCGTCGCAGTTCTGCCGGGAAAAACGGGAATTCCGGGCTTTGGGAAGCTGGGAATGAGCCCTGGGAGAGGAGGGGAGGGAGGGGAGGGCAGCGGCACCGCACAGAAATGAGGGATTGAAGGGATTTATTGAGGGCGGGCCTCGGGCCGGGATAAAGGTGAGGGTCAGGAGGGCGGAGAGGCTGGGATCGTGTGGGGAAGCTGGGATCGTGTGGGGGAAACTGGAATCGTGTGGGGAAAGCTGGGATCGTGTGGGGAAAGCTGGGATCGTGTGGGGAAAGCTGGGATCGTGTGGGGGAAACTGGGATCGTGTGGGGGAAGCCGGGATCATGTGGGGGAAGCCGGGATCGTGTGGGGGAAGCTGGGATCGTGTGGGGGAAACTGGGATCGTGTGGGGGAAGCCGGGATCATGTGGGGGAAGCTGGGATCGTGTGGGGGAAGCTGGGATCGTGTGGGGGAAGCTGGGATCGTGTGGGGGAAACTGGGATCGTGTGGGGGAAGCTGGGATCGTGTGGGGGAAGCCTGGCAGGGACGGGGTTATTCCAAGAAAAAAGGGTTTCCGTGCGTTTGGAGGTGCCGGGTCCCAGCTCAGCCCTGTCTCCACTAGAGGACTCTGCCTCCCTCCAAAGCAGCTCCTCGCCGCCCTTCCCGGCCTCTCCCCGGCTCTTTCAGAGGGAATTTCTGTCCCTGGAATTCTCATCCCCGAGCCTGCACCACCGCTGTTCCTGCTCCGTGTCTTCTCTCCCAGCCCCGAATCCCATCGGGATTCCCACAGATTTCCCCATCCCCTTCCCTGCTTCAGCCCCTTCCCAAGGGCAGGCAGGGAATTTCAACCCCGAATTCCCAGGAATTTACCAGGGAATATCCCACTTCCCACCAAACTGAACTCAGACTCAGAGCATTGGCTGAGATTTTTGGGAGTTTCTTGGAGAACTCCGGGTTTTCCCCCAAAAAACTGAAAGTTTTGACTTCTCCCAGTTCCCATTTCCAGGGAAAATTAAAAGGATTTGCCGTGCAGGGAAAACTGGGATTCAAATCCTTTTTCAGTGGGAAAAACACAACCAAGCAAATCCATCTGTGCTGGGATCGCCGCTGGGTGATTCCTCCACATGGAGAATTCCCAAACTCCGATGAGACCGCCCCTCATCCCCACACCAACCAATCCCATTCCCACCCCCTGGAAATGTTCCCTATGGATTTAACCCCCTCAGTCCCTCCAGAGATCCCTGAGGGCGGGGTGGGGGGGGCGGATCTGTGCTGGGATCGCCGCTGGGCGATTCCTCCCCACGGAGAATTCCCAAAACTCCGACGAGACCACCCCTCCTTGCCGGGGCACCCAGTGCCATTCCCCCCTGCTGGGAGCGTTCCCCACGGATCCACGGCCACGGATTCCCCCTGGGAGCAGCAGCTGCCTCACCTCACAGCGGAAGGGCTTCTCCCCCGAGTGCTGCAGGGAGTGCACCTTGAGGGACATGCTGCGCTTGAAGGACTTCCCGCAGGTCTCGCACGTGAAGGGCATGTCCTTGGTGTGGGCTGCAACACAGCGCGGTCACAGAGGGGCTGGGAGAGACATTCCCGAAAACCCCGAGCAGGGAACCCATTCCTGCCGCCGGTTTGGGGCTACAGACCGAGCTGTGCTCACACCGGGGCTGAGCAAAGCTCAGACGGCCGGGATTGTCTGGTTTTCACGGAATCCCAACGTTTTTTGGGGTGGAAGGATGTTAAAGACCCCTAAAGATCCAGTTCCAACCCCTCCCGCTGTTCCAGGTGGCTCCAACCTGGCTTGGGACGCTTCCAGGGATGGAGCAGCCACAGCTTCCCTGGGAATCCCATCCCAAATCCCACCCAAACCTCCTCTCTTGCAGAGGTTCTCCTGCTACCATCTCTGTTCCCTCCCACCACAAGTTTCCCCCTTTGGAGTGAGTTTTAACTGAACAGGAGAGGAACCAGCCCATGCCTGAATAATAAAGATAAATAATAACAATAATGATAATGATAATAATGATAATCTTTGGGAAGTGCCACGCTGGGGGAAGGAGACGAACCAGCCCTGCCCTATTCCAGTGGGAAGCCATTCCCTGGGTCCTGTCCCTCCAGGCCTTGTCCCCAGTCCCTCTGCAGCTCTCCTGGAGCCCCTTTAGGCCCTGCAAGGGGCTCTCAGCTCTCCCTGGATCCTTCCCTTCTCCAGCTGAACATTCCCACCTCTCCCAGCCTAATTTTTCCCTGATTATTTTAATTTTCCCAGATAATTTTCCTTCCCAAAGCCCCGACCCTGGCTCCCAGCAGTGCCCCCCGACTCACCAACCATGTGTTTGCGCACGTGGGCCATGGTGTAGAACTTCTTCTCGCAGATCTCGCAGGAGAATTTCTTCTCGGCGTAGCCGTGCACGATCTTGATGTGCTCGTGGAGGGACCAGAGCTTCTTGAAGGATTTGTTACAGGAAACGCACTGGGAACGGCACAGAGAGAGGGACGGGGGTGAGGGAGGGTCGGGCTCGGGG
This sequence comes from Corvus cornix cornix, assembly GCF_000738735.6. NCBI lineage: Eukaryota > Metazoa > Chordata > Aves > Passeriformes > Corvidae > Corvus > Corvus cornix. Next base: position 3,781,950 of record NC_046352.1, on the reverse strand, counting down.
GGTTAAGCCAAGGTTTTGCTCTGGCACGACAGAAAAAAAAAAGCCCCAAACGGTGCAAACGCTGCCTCGGAACGTTCAATTCGTGATTTCCACCTGAGAGGAGCAGGAGGGGAGGATTCCCAAAATCCAACAGCACAGAGCCGCCCAGGGACACCTCACAGGCCTGGTGCTGCTGGGGGGGATCCAAACCCTCGGAGAGAGAAAATCCAAACCCTCAGAGAGGGAAAATCCAAACCCTCAGAGAGGGAAAATCCAAACCCTTGGAGAGAGAGGGATCCAAACCCTCGGAGAGAGAGGGATCCAAACCCTCGGAGAGAGAGGGATCCAAACCCTTGGAGAGAGAGAGGGATCCAAACTCTCAGAGAGAGAGGGATCCAAACATTTTCAGTGAGAAGGATCCAAACCCTTGGAGAGAAAAGGATCCAAACCCTTGGAGTAGAAGGAATCCAAACATTTTCAGCGAGAAGGATCCGAACCCTTGATGCAGAAAGAATCCAAACCCTTGGAGTGGGAAAATCCAACCCCTTTCAGTGATAAAAACCCAAATCTTCAGAGCAGGAAGAATCCAAACCCCTGGAGAGGGAAGAGCCCCACAGAGCTGGAGGAGGCCGACACCACTCAGATCCCTCCAACCCCATCCAGCCCTTCCTGACCCCTCAATCCTGGTGTGGCCACTCCAAGCTCCCTGATCCTTCTGCCTCTCCATGGAAAGCAGCTCCCATCCCGCTGGAGACTCTGGGATCAGCTCCTGGAGCAAATCCAGGCGTCACCTCCTCCTCCTGCCATGTTCTGGCTCCTCGTTTATTAAAGGGATCACTGGAGGTCCGAAGCGACACCGGAATGTGAGAATTCCTTCCCAAAACTCCTGTGGGATGTCCAGGAACTCAGCCCCCAGGGGATCCATGGGTTTTCAGGCAGCTCTTCCTAAAAACTCCATTAAAAAAATCTGTGTCCGACGTGGAAAACTCCAGCTGGAAATCCGGGTGTGTGAGGGAACCGAATCATCTTCACCTCTGGCGCCTCAGGACTGTGGGGTTTTTTTTGGGACATCTCCATTTCCCAGCCCATCAATTCCCCCCCTTCCCTGTCAGTCAGAAGGGCTGGGCGTCGATTAATGAACAAATTAATCAATTCTGCTGATTTGGGCTGCTTCTTCTCCGCGTCCACAGGGCTGGGATCTCTGCAGGCTCAGGAATTCTGGTGCAGCTCTGCCTCCACGATTCCCGCTGGGATTTCCCTCTTGGAGGGATGGAGGGGGGGGGAAATTCCTAGAGAGTAAAGAAATGCTATGGAATGCTCCCAAATCCCGGGATTTCCAGCGAAACGAGCCCTTGGAGAGGTCACGTCTACAACACAACTGAGGATTAAAACACCGACACCGAGAGGGAGCACGCAGAGCTCAAGGTGACACCAGGAATTCAGTGAAGGCGCCGATTCTGATGGATGAAAAAGCAGGAATTACCTGGAAAAAACGGATTTATTCCATCCCTGGGATGAAAATCTGGGAGGAGCCAGCCCTGATTATCACTCCACTCCAATATCAAACGGGTTTTATTCCGGGGCAAAGCTCCCCCCTTGACACATTTAACCCTGAATTCAGGGAAATTTTCGCGCTCCCTCAATTCCTATCGCCAAGGGGAACGGAAACACATCCACAGGCAGCTGGAAAACACATCCCAAAGGTCAGGACAGGAAAAGAATTGCTGGATTTAGGCTTGGATACTGAGGTGACTCTCAGTGCTGCTGGCACTGGGGAAGTTTGGGGACGTTTCTGGACCGGATTCCTCTGGATTTAAACCGTAATTTCTACAATTTCTCCTCTTCCTATCACTTTTGGTGTGTGGATGGCTGCAGGATATTTCTCCACTTTATGTGTTCAAATTATTCAGGAATTCCTGCTTAAATTTCAATTCCTGCTTTAATTCCTTTAATTGCTGCTTAAATTCCATGCTGTGAATGAGCGCCCCTGGGTGCTGGGGCATCCCTTAAATTCCCACTTCAATGTTCCCTGCTGCACTGAACTTTTTAAATATTTCTTTCAAAAGCTGCAAAAATTAAATTTGTATTAATAAATCCTTCCTCCAGTCTTCCTGCTCTGGGCTGAGACATAAGGAGAACAAAAAGCCAGCACAGAGTCACAGAGAACTGGGAAAAGAGCTTGGAAAAGAGGAATCGCAGCAAATATTCCACGTCTCCCACACAGGGGGGATTGAGGATCAACCCAGTTCAGCACTGAAGGCAAACAAAGAGTGACAAAATGTTCAGTTATTGTGGCCAAACTCTCACAAAAAACCCCTTCTTGCCCTAAAAATTCCAGCTGCCCAAAAATCCAACCGGAGCTGCTGTTGCTGCTGGGAGGATTTCAGGAGGAGGTGGGCGAGAATAAGGCCAAAAAAGCCAGTTTGGGGTGCCAGAGAAAGCAGCAGATTTGCCCCAATTTCCCAGGACAGAGGTGCCCACGGGCCAGGCACAAACCCCAGAGGGATCACAGACTCCGGAGCTCTTCCCACAGCTCCCAGAACTTCCCACCAGAGCTGTTCCTCCCACTGCTGGGGGCAAATCGGAGCTGCTGGGGAGAAAAACAGAGATTTTGGTATCTTCAGAGAGATTTGTGGGGTTTTCACGCTGGGGAAGGGGCAGGCTCGGGGTTCAGGTTCTGAATTCCAACCCCCTAAAAGCACTCTGGGAATTCCTGTATCCCGTTGTCTCAGTGGGGTTTAAGGTCCCATTTTAAGCCCAGCTCAGGTCTTGACTCCACTTTGCCTCTCTCACCTGCTTGCCTCTCCAGGACCTCAGAGATTTCCCGTTCCAGTGAATTCCTGGAATCCCATTTTCCCTGGGAACCTCACCTGGCCACGCTGTGGGACTGAAAGCCCTGGAATTCTGAACTCGGTGAGAGCTGCAGCTGCTCAGCAGCAGGAGGAGGAGGAGGATTGACCACAGAGCTTCCGATTTTTGGGAGCAGTTACTCTGGATTCTGACCCTGTTAAAGCAGCTTTGTGTTCCCAACTCACAGTTTACTCCTGGAGCAACTGCTCAGAGCAGCTGAACTCTCTCTTCCCTGCCATCCCCTCCTTTTGGGAGACCCCAAAATGTGGGATGAGGCAGAGACAGGGCCTGGCTCAGAACCTGGGGCTGTGCAAAAAAGAGATTTTCCCCCTGTGAAGCGTCCAGCAGCCGGATCCAGGGCACGCCGGGAGGAGTGGGGATCTGGCAAGCAGGTGAGCAGACCTACCTGGATGTTTTTTTCACAGTCAGTTTGCTGGTGGAGGGACAGCTCACTCTCTAGCACAAATTTCTTCCCACATTTGTCGCAGATCTGCATCCGCCTGTGAGTGACGTTCATGTGCTTCTCCAGGTACCAGCGTGTGTTAAACACCCTGGGGCACTTCTCACAGGTCAGAGTCTCCTTCTCTTCACACTTTGATTTCTGCACAGGTGCCTTGGGCTCCTTTGCAGCTTTCTTCTTACGCCTGGGGGGCTCCACGCTCTTTCTACGCCCCCGCGTAGCTCTGGGTGCCGGGGAGGTGGCGGCTGCCGCGGCAGAGGCGGCTCTCCTCGTTCTCCTCTGGGCAACACTAACCTTCTCCACTCTTTTCTCCTTTTTCTTCTGCCTCTCATTCTCCTCATAATCATTACTGTCTTCCGTGGCCTCTTCCCCACTGTCACCCTCCTCTTCCTCACTGCTGGTCTTAAGGACAGCAGTGTCTTTGGACTGGGAGGGGACACCCTTCTCCCCTTTGGACACATTTAAGGTTTGGTTGTTAAGGTTTACCTCCACTATAATCTGCTCCCTTTTGTAAGTCACTTCATCTTCCTCCTCTTCCTCCTCCTCAGAGTCGTCAGAGTTTTCCCTGTCTTCTTTCACAGCCCGGACCTCTCCTACCGCTCTGCTCTCCCTGAAAAACGGCTGCTCCTCCCTCTCGTGGAGGTGGCCTTTGCTCATTTTGCTGTCCACCAGCACCGAGAAGGGGCTCCCTGACTCCCTCTTGTACACCTTGGTGGACAGGTCGAGCTCCTGGCTGGGGTAGAAGGCGGGCGGCCCCTGCGCCCGGCGCGCGTCCTCCTGCGCCATGCCCGCCCCGGGGGGCTCCCCCAGCTGCTGGCAGGCCTTGGCTGCTTGGCTCATCTGGGGGGGCTGCTCCGGCTCATGGAGCGCCTTCCATCCCACGGAACCCGGCGGGGAGCTGCGGCTCGCGGGGGCTCCTCGGGCCCGGCGCCTCTTCCATCGGAGCCCGGCGGGGTTCGGGGTCCTGGCTGCGGTGGGGCGGGGGTCGGGATCACGGCAGGGGCAGGGCGGGGAGGGTTCTTCTGCAGGAAGCGGCCGAGGAGCCCTCGAGCATTTTATCTGCAAGAGACAATGGAGGGAAGAGTCAGTCGGAAAAGAATCGCTGGAATCGCGGCAAACTCTGCTTTTGCAGGGCTGGGGGAAAGGCCGGGGGTGTTTCCAGGAGGAGCTGAGGGCGGGATGGGTTGGGAAAGGGAGGAACGAACAGCAGGGACCGGGACTGGCAGCAGATTCCCAGGGATGAAATCCAGGCAATGGACACTCTCCATCCACCACAGACCACCACAGCTGCTCCTCCTCCTCCTCCTGGGTTTCTGGGAGCACTGATGGCCGCCAAACTCCGCTCTGCCCCCACAAACACGGGGCACACCCACTCCAGAACGCCCCCAACCTCCCCCAGCCCATCCTCGCCTATTCCAGAGTCGCATTCCAACAACGGAGAGGTGCCTGAGGAATTCCAGCGGAGCCGTTCTCACCTTGCAGCACTGAACCCCGCACCGGGAACACCCCAGAGATCCCTCAGGCAGCCCCTGGATTTTGAGGGATTGGAGGCAATTCTCCCTTTGTCTCACTCTCCCTTCCCCCAGCTCCTTAATCCCCAGTGCGGCAGCCGAACACCATCAGTGTGCCCATCCACATTTCCCCGCGGTTTTCCAGGCTGGAATTTGCCCAGGACGCTGCCACTTCCTCCTGCAGAAAGCGCCACGTGCTCGCTCCTCAGGGACACAAAGGATCGATCCCTCCCCCGGGACAGCTCCAGTTTGGGAGCTGGGGATTGCAACACCGAGCCCGAGGCTTCGGGCTGGGCTGATCCCATCAGGAACACCCTGGGAATTCCGGAGCTAAACCTGGGATCTGAGGGTGTGGGGAGGGGGAATTAAAGACAGAGACGTCCCCAGATGGTTTGGGGTGGAAGGGACATCAAATCCCATCCCGTTCCATCCAGGGACACCTCCCACGATCCCAGAGTGCTCCGACCTGGCCTGGGACACTTCCAGGGATGGGGCAGCCACGGCTGCTCCGGGAATTCCATCCCAGCCAGGAATTCCTTCCCAAGATCCCATCCAATCCTCCTCACTTCCAGAGATTCCTGTATTATTATTTCTGTTCCCTTCCACCACAATTTTTCCCCCTTTGGAGTCAATTTTCAGCGAAGAGGAGATGAACCCACCAAAGCCTGAATAATAAATATTGATATAATAATAATAATAATAATAATAATAATAATTATTATTATTATTATTATTATTATTATTATTTTTGTGAAGTGTCATACTGGGGCAAGAATGGAAAAATAACCAGTTTGATCATAAACTTAATTAAAACAGCTTCTTGAGCACTTCTCCAGGGTTCCCAAATTATTCCAGAGCATCCTGAAGGTGCCTGGCAGTGCCTGCAGCCTCAGCACCACAGCAGGGCCCATTCCCACTGCTCCATCCTCAAATCCCACATTCCCAGCTCCACAGGAAATCCCTGGAGATGGGCTGTTAACACTGGCTTGTGGTCACAACTCACATTCAGACGGAAAAATTATAAAATAACGTGGTTTTGGTGAGGCAAAATTCCCAACCCTACACCCAGGAAGCCGTGGGAAGGATGAATCCCAGTTTAGCTTTTCCTTCGAGCGGAATGAATTATTCAGGAGCTCAGAAAAATCCCTGTTCCATGCAGAAAATACCTGATCATTTCCTCATCGTGTTAAGCATCTCTAGGAATCTGCAGGAGGAAATCAGGAATTCCACCGCAGAGCCAGGAAAGCACAACATTTGCCAGGAAAAGGAAATTTCACCTTCCCCCCCATTTACTGAATGGCAAAAAACTCCTGTCAACGTCTCACCTCTGCTCACTGAAGGGATATTATGTGTAAAAAACCACTTTGTATCAACAGGTACCACCTCAAATCAAGCCCACAGAGGGGTTTATTCTGAATTATCAAAGCTGCTTGCTCCGAAAGCCACTTCACTCTGCAGCATCAGTCGCTGCTGTGGCTTTGAACCTTCCACTGCCACCCTCGAGGGACCCACAACTTTCAAAACCATTATTTAAATGTAAAGCAAACCCCTCCTCAGCCCTTTAGTACAAACAGCAGCTCTGAAATACTGCCCCAAAAATGCTCTTAAAACACTTTTTCCCCCCCTTTGAAATTTCTAATCCCAAAGCAGCGTTTGGGTGTTTTTAATCCCCCTCCTTTTTTGTTGTTTTAAAGGTGAATTTAATTTTATCAACGCCGATTTTTCCACAGAATGAATTCCAGTCACGCTGCCAAAGCGGAGATGCAGACCCTGATTAAGATGTAAAAAGGAAACAAGAGTTTCAAAGCGATTTTTGATGCTTATCAAGCCCCAAACCTGGGGAATATCTGCAGAGCGAACCCGAGCAATCAAAGATCACACGAGGTTTGCAAAGTCTCCGACATGAAAGGCTGGAACTCCGAACAAAAAAAGAGCACAATTTGCAGACAAAAGTGTGGGTGGAGGAAGCTGTGAGTGTGTGGGAGCGACTTCACACCGAGCTTCTGAAGAAAAACCGCATTTTTTTTGGTGTTATCGGCACTAAAAATAGAGAGAATCGGGCTCGGCTGGGGAGGCCTCGGGGCCAGCGCTGTGTGGGGACGGGCGGCGGAATCGGAGCCGGGAAGGACTGGAGGGAAAGGCCGGGATTCCAGGAGAAAGCTGAGGAAAAACCGGGGGTGTGAGGGAAAACTGGGGGAAAACTGCCCGAGGGTGTGAGGGAAAACTGGGGGAAAACTGCCCGAGGGTGTGAGGGAAAACAGGATTTCAGGAAAAGCCCGAGGGCATGAGGGAAAACAGAGGAAAAACAGAGGGCGTGAGGAAAAGCTGAGGATTTCAGGAAAAGCTGAGGGAAAACGGAGGATTTCAGGAAAAGATGAGGGAAAACGGAGGATTTCAGGAAAAGATGAGGGAAAATGGAGGATTTCAGGAAAGCTGAGGGTGTGAGGAAAAGCTGAGGGTGGGAGGGAAACAGGATTTGAGGAAAAGCTGAGGGTGTGAAGGAAAACTGAGGATGTGAGGGAAAACTGAGGATGTGAGGGAAAACTGAGGATGTGAGGGAAACAGGATTTTGGGGGAAATGAGGATATTAGGAAAAGCTGAGGGGGTGAGGGAAAGCTGAGGGCATGAGGAGGAGCTCAGGATTTCAGGAAAAGCTGAGGATGTGAGGATGTTTTCTCACTGAAACTCCGTGAAATCCTCAGGTGACGTGAATTCTGGAGCGTGAACCGGCAGGGAAAAACCACGGATTGCAGTGGAAAAACTCAAAGTGAGGGCTAAAATGCCATTTTTGGGGTGTCCTGTGCAGGATTGGACTCGATCCTTGCGGGTCCCTTCACTCAGGATATTCCAAGATTCCACGAACGGGTCCATAAGAGCTAAAAAAAAACTCTGCAATACTGCAATAAAAAAGCCTCAATAAACTCTCCCGGTTGGAAGCACAGGTGCCTGGAACAGGCCCAGCCGCTCCCAAACAGTGGGAAAACACATCTGGTCCCGGTTCCATCCCTTAGGAAGAGCAATCAGGGCTATCCCACAGGAGGGAATTATTTAAATTATTTCTCTTAGCCCCCAATCCCTTCTTTCTTGTGCATCCCGCCTGCTTTAGGTGCAAAAACCCCTGAAAATCTGTTTTTAAATGGTGAATTTTATCTCCCAGAGCCTCACTCTGGCACATCCCGGTGCTTTTGCATTTCCATGGGAAGTGTTGGAGCCGCCTGAGCCCATGGAAATGCAAAATAAATGCAAAATAAAAAGCTGAGTGCTGCTAACGACCCTATTCCCATCCCCATTCCCATTCCCAAACCTCGGGACCCTGCAAGAGCAGCTCAGCAGAGCCTCAAATGATCAGGAAAATAATCCTGGAAAAGGAACCGGGGAAGGGAAATCCCATTTGCCACAATTTGGGAATGCTGCGACGTTTGGGAACAGCATTCCCAGCTCCTGTGGGAAACAGAGGAATCAGAGCGCCTCCTGTCACTGCCAGCCCCGAATTCCCTCGGAACAGCTTTTCCCTCAATTCCTGTGAAGAATCGGGTCCGTGGTGACCGTGGGGCTGTGTTTGGGTGGGCTTCTGGCCATTCCCAGAATAATCAGGGAGAGGTCCTTGGCAGGGACACAAAAGCGCGGAGAAGAGGGGATAAATCCTGTAAATTCTGCAATTCCTGGGCTGGGCAGAGGCGTTTTTTATAGGATAACCCGAGGATGCAGCTCCCACCTCATCTGGCCCTTTTTCCAGCTGTTTTTTGGCCATTCCCAAAATAATCAGGGATAAGGTCCTAGAGAGCCTTGGCAGGGACATAAGAGCCTGGAGAAGAGGGGGTAAATCCTGTAAATTCTGCAATTCCAGAGCGCGTCCCACAGGACAGAACGCAGCTCCCACCTCATCCCGCTGCTTTTCCAGCTGTTTTTTTGGCCATTCCCAAAATAACCCGGGGTAGGTATTTTGCTGACTCAGCTGGCAGCTTGCCTCCAAGTGTTCCCACAGGCTCCTGGAAAATCTGATTCCCAAATCCCAGGAAAAAAAAAGAAAAAAAGAAAAAAAAATCAATAAAATCCTGCCACTGAACCATTAAAACCATGAGGAGAAACCCTCGGGCTCTTCCCATTCTTCAAGAAGAATGATCCGGCTGCATCCAGAAATTTGGGAGACACAAAGCCTTTCAAACCGGCCACTCCTGGATTTCGTTCAAGCATTATCTCCACGAAAAATCGTCCCAGAGGTTTCCATGTGGGAATTTTATAACCCCTCCGGTTTTGCAATAAATGGGGGGTTTTTTTATTGGCTCTAAAGGAGTTTTAGATTCAACAGCTGCAAACTCAACGCTTTTCTTGAGGTAGAAAAAAAAAGAAATCTTAAAGTTTTAGTTCTTTACCCTCAAATCACAACTCCAGGCCCTTCCCACCACCTGATACACCTAAAAATTAAAAAGCTGTGGCTGAATTAGGAAATTCCAGGTTTTCTAATCTCTTCCTGCATCTTCCGGCAAAACCCCCCCCCCCCGAAAATAAGATTAAAACACCCCCAGGTGGTTCCCACTCACATTTCCCATCTATCCCTTTTCTGTCATAATCTGGTAATTTTTAGACAAAAAAAAAAAGCTTTCTGTGATCACATTTTGACTCTTTAAATTTGTAAACTCTCCAAACAGGTGCCCAAACTCCTTTTTTCCTTTAAAACCTCCTATTTTCACCCCTCTCTGCTCACGTATCTTGAGGAAAATGAAAGCTGCGCTAAGATTTAATTCAGATTTTATTTCAATCATGGCACTTCCCACTAATCAACACCGACCCCGAGCTGGCACAGGGTCGCAGGAACCCGGTGTAAATCCCAAAAAGGAAATCTGTCATCAGGATCTCTTGCCCAAAATTAGCATTTTTGCCCCCAAAGAGGCCCCAGAGGTGTCTCGGTCTTTGGATATGCAGAGGTGTAAATGAAGTGTCAATGGCCTGCCCCAAAGCTCCAGGAGCAATTCCTACCTGGGCACCTCCCTGCAGGAAAAATCTCCATTTAAGCAGGAATTCGGCAAAAATTAAGACTTTTTTTATGCCCAGCCTCTTAAATGAAACTTTTGCAATGGGGAAAATGGGGAAAACCAGCAGATTTTAGGGGTTTTACAGAAGAATTCAGGAATTTCTCGCACTGCACATCCCTGCCCTGGCCCAATTTGTATTTTGTAATAATAAAACGCTGGAATAATTCCATCAGAATGTCCCACTGAGAGAGTCTCTCACTCACGGCTTAATATCATTTTTAAACCCTTCTGGATTCATTTCCAGGCTGCCAGCTCATCCTAAAAAGCCCTGCTCGACACTTTGGAGCTCTGCTGAGAGCGGAATGCGGCAGAAAAAAAGAAGATTTAAACAGCAAAAAAACATTTAAAAAAAATCCTCTTTGGCTTCCCAAAGCGTGCACTGGAAGTTTGGTCCCAAAGTTTGCTCCTCTCACACCCCTGGAATGTGCTCGTGGAGAGGATCAAAATCCTCCCCGGTTTTCATTCTGGGCTCTTTGCACCCCGCAAAATTTGGATTTCGGGATCCCCCAACAAGTTTGGGCCGCCCCAAAGCCCGAGGGGCTGCCCTGGGGAGATGCTGCAGCTCCAGGAATGAGGCACCAGGGCTGGAAAATCCCGAGGGGAAGAAAGGGCTGGCGGCGGGAGCTTCCCCTCCTGTCCTCACCTGGACTCCTCCTCCCGCCTCTCCCTCTCAAACCTGCCACAAAAACCCCGCTGAAAACCGTGGCTTTGTATCGTTTGGTGGGATTTTAATGGGATTTCCTGAAATCCCAAACTCTCCTCAGTGCTGATGGACAAACAGCTCCAGGAGCTTCCCCTTCCTGTCCTCACCTGGACCTTTTTTGGGATCTCCCTCCAAAATCCCATAAAATCCCCGCCTCATCCACCCGCAGGGGCTCGGTTTTACACTTCCCAGGGGGATTTGAGCAGCTGAATTCCCAAATTCTCCTCAGTGCTGACAGACAACTCCAAGAGTTTTTCCTTCCTTTCCTTACCTGCACTTCTCCTCCCACATTTCCCTCTCAAATTCCCACAAAAACACCCCTGAAAACTCTGGGTTTGTGTCTTTTAGTGGGATTTTCACTGCTGAAATCCCAAACTCTCCTCAGTGCTGATGGACAAACACCTCCAGGAGCTTCCCCTTCCTGTCCTCACCTGGACCTTTTTTGGGATCTCCCTCCAAAACCCCATAAAATCCCCGCCTCATCCACCCGCAGGGGCTCGGTTTTACACTTCCCAGGGGGATTTGAGCAGCTGAATTCCCAAATCCTCCTGGACCGGCCCCGAGGTTGCCACCAGGACGCTCCACGCCGGTGTGACCCGGATTCAGTCGGGTGCTGCCAAAGCTCCGGGTGCCAACCCCAAAGCTCCCCCATTGTGTTCCCCGGTGTCGCCACGCTCCCGCAATTCCCGCCATTCCCGGCTTATCTCCGGCAGCTCCGCAGCCTCTGGAGCTGCCGAGCTGCTCCCACACCGCTTGTTTCAGGAGCACAAGGTAAACTTTGGGGGAAAACAGCCCGATTTGGCTTTGACAACATGGACAAAACGTGGCTGAGCACGTCCCGCCCCACTGGGGTTTATCAGGAATGAGATCCCAACAGAACTCCGCCGGGAATGAGATCCCAACAGAACTCCTCCGGGAATGAGATCCCAACAGAACTCTGGCAATGAGATCCCAACAGAACTCCGCCGGGAATGAGATCCCAACAGAACTCCTCTGGGAATGAGATCCCAACAGAATTCCTCTGGGAATGAGATCCCAACAGAACTCCTCTGGCAATGAGATCCCAACAGAACTCCTCTGGGAATGAGATCCCAACAGAACTCCGCCGGGAATGAGATCCCAAACTGAAGATCCAACTCTGGGAATGAGATCCCAACAGAATTCCTCTGGGAATGAGATCCCAACAGAACTCCTCCGGGAATGAGATCCCAACAGAACTCCTCTGGCAATGAGATCCCAACAGAACTCCTCCGGGCAGGGATCGCACCTCTGCGAGGGAGCCAGAGCTGGCCTTGGAGACACAAAAATCCTTGCCTGATCCCAAAAAACCTTCCCAGGTTTTACAGGTCTCAAGCTTAAACCCCCTTCCCACCGGTTCCATGGATTTTATCCTATTTTTCCCTCTTAAATTCCTTGTCCAACTCCGGACATCCCATCCTGCTGATACTTTACTTATTTTATCCCATTTCCCCCCCGAATTCCATATGCAACTATGGACATCCCATCCCACCAATTCCCTGAATTTCATCCCATTTTTCCCCTTTAATTCCTTATCCAACTTCGGTCACCACGTGCAATTCGCCTCCCCACAAAGGCACATCCCATAATTCCACAATTCCGTAATTCTTCCCACCAGAGAAGCACTAAAAAAAACTCAAATAAGCAGGAATTGGGGATTTCGGGGCAGGTTTTCCCTCCTGCCAGGCACAGCAGCAGCAAAGTCCTGCACCTGCAGGGCCCAGCCGGGCTCCAACTCAAATATTTGCAGCTTTTTTTTGTGTACAGCATTCCCAAAAAATCCCGGAGCTCTGCGGATCAATGGACGCTCGTCTGTCAATTTTCAAGTCCAGAACTTCCTACTCGGGGAGGGGAAAAAAAGAGAATTTCTGCCACTTTCTCCTCCCAGGTACCACAAATATTCCTGCTTGGGAAGGGCTGGGATGGAATTCCCAGGGAAGCTGTGGCTGCCCCATCCCTGGGAGCGTCCAAGGCCAGGTCGGAGCAGCCTGGGATAGCGGGAGGTGTCCCTGGATGGGGTTTAAGGTCCCTTCCCACCCAAACCATTCCATGATTCCACATTCCCCCAGAATTCCAGCTGGAAAACTTTCCCTTGTTTTTATCCCAATGAACTTGGCTGAACAGGTTTTCCCTCAAATCCTAACCCAGATCCCGATCCCAGCAGCTCCCCTGCCTTTCCCATCACCTGCCTAAAACCCCACATTTCCAGGGGGGGAAAAAAAAATCCCCTTTCCAGGGAAAAAAAATCCCATTTCCAGGGAAAAAAAAAATCCTGTTCCCAAAGAGAGCAGCCCCAGCAGAAGGTGCTGGAAGAGCTGCTGGGAAATATTGGGAAAACTCCCAGTGTGAAACCTCCCGAGGGAAGGGTGTCAGGAAGGGCGCAGGAGCCTCCTGCAGCTCCTCTGTTAATGAGTTTAAGCTGCTGCTGGCACCGAGGCCCTGTCCGAGTTTCACTCCCTGTTTTCCAAGAGGGAGGAGCAACCTACAAAATTCCAGGTTCAAAATCCCTGGGAAAATGAATGTACTTTGGGAACTGGGCACAGGGAGTTTGGGTTTTTGGGGAAATGGGCCTGTTGTGCTTTATCAGGTATGAGAACAGCAGGAATTCTGCTCCCAAATCCCAGAAAAACACCCTGGAAAGGCATGAACTGGGACAGAATTTGCCTCTTTTTTTATGGGATGTGTTTATAAACCTCAAGGAGAAATCAGCTTTTTATTAAAATGCTCTTTAAGGGGGAAAATCCGTGACAGATCCCACACAGAAATCACCCCGCCGGAGTTTCACTCCCTGTTTTCCAGGAGGGAGGAGCAACCTACAAAATTCCAGGTTCAAAATCCCTGGGAAAAAGAATTTAGTTTGGGAATTGGGCACTGGGAGTTTGGGGTTTTTAGGGAAATGAGTCTCCTGTGCTTTGCCAATTGTGAGAACGACAGGAATTCTGCTCCCAAATCCTGGAAAAACACCCTGGAAAGGCACAAACCGGGATAGAATTTGCCTCATTTAGATGGGAATCAGTTTAAACAGATCAGCCTTTGATTAAAATGCTCTCTAAGGCATCAAATCTGTGACAGATCCCACATGAAACCCCCCTCTGGGTCAAGAGATTCCTTACATTTTGCTGCAATCCAGGAGCTGCTGGGAAGCTTTTTAAGGCCTTGTGTTTACAGTGGGAACAGCCGGGAATGAGGCCCTGGCATCCACGGCAGGAACAGGTTAAAAATGGCACTTTTTTGTTGGAAAACACTGCAAGAACTCAACCACGTTCCCTTGAGGGAGCTCAGGACAGGGATCTCACCTGGAGCCAGGACCTGCTTTAACATTTCAAGTGTGAAACTTCACGGGAATAAAACGAACTCTGCAGAAAAATCCACATTTTTTTTTCCTAATTATCGTGGAGGGAAAAAAACCTTCCAGATATTCACATAATAAAATACTGAAAGGACAAACAGCACAGATTCAGCAAAATGTAAATTACTGCTGTTTTGAGAGGGAAAATTATCTTTACAATTTACTTCATCTCCCTTTCAGAAGCCCTGGATCTTGCAGGGAGAGAGCAGAGCACGCTGAGAGCCTGTGCTGGAGGAATTTAACCACGGGGATGGTTATAAAATATTTTAATATCATAATTATCCACAGAAAATTAGAGAGCATCTCCCTCTCCTCAGCTGCCTGGGGCTTTCTTTCAGTTCTGCCTGGGGCTTTTTTTGTGGGGTCAGGAATAAATTTCTGGGGTTTTTTTTTCTTTTTTTTTCGGCCCCTGCGAGCGGCAGAAATGGGTCAGTGATGAGAGGGAGTTTTGTAAGCACCCGAAATCCACCTGTGCCTGTCCCAGGTGTGCTCTGGGCACATCCCTCCTCCTCCTCCTCCTCCTCCTCCTCCTCCAGGATATCTTGTTTACTGTGAAAGTCCACTTCAGGCAGCGCTCAGAACTCGGGGAGTCCTTCCCAAGGCGCTCCCGCACGGACATCTCCTGCTCTGACCCCAGGAAAAGTCTTTGCATAGATAAAAACTTCCAATTTTTTAGGTGAAATCGCAGCTCTCAAGGTAAAATTCCCACGTTCCATGATGCTGGCAGAGGGGAGCAAAGCCCAGCACCCCAATATCTTCTATTTTTGGATAATTTAGCCCCTATTTAGACCCTTCCTACAGAAAAACTCCCTCTGAAAACATCAGTTAAAGGTTTCCCGTACCACTCTTAGGTAATAAAGTCAATTAAACCCCTCAAAACTCACAACAATCTACAATGCCAAAGCCCCTTTTGATCAGATCAATGTTCAAAAGCTGTTCTGACAAACAATCCCAAGCCACAAACCATCCAGGGATGGTCCCAAATCTCCATCCCTGCAGCCCTGAGCCTCATCCCACAGAAAAATAAAATTATAAATCAACCCTTCACCCTTTGCAGCCCCCAAAGCGCAACCGCTTAGCTGGAAGAATAAAAAGCCTCCGTGATTTTGCACTTTTCTTTCAAACAGCCTCTGGAAAAGCTCTCCGAATTTCTGTCCCTCCGCTGCACCTTTGTGCTGGGAGTTCATATCCAGACCTTTTGATCACATCTGAAATGTCAGTGCTGCCTGCCCGGGGCAGGGACGGGGCTCTCCAGCCCTCCAGCACCTCCAGATTGCAGGAGATTGATTAAGCTCCATGAAAACAGCAGAGAAATGCACCTGGCACACAGGCAGAGAGGTAAAGGGGTTAAAACAGGGTGAGAGCGCTAAACTGGAGGTAAATTATCAGCTGTGATAAAACACAGGGGGAATGATCAGATATCAGAGCCACAAAGCCCTTTTAAAATCGCACTTTGCAACTCCACAACCCTCTTAACACCATCTAGAAAATGCGCTTTTTAAATACAGACCAGGCACCGAGGGAGAAACAGAACAGAACTTCCAGCTGGGAACGACCCAGGTGCTTCCCAAACCCACATCTCCTTCATCCCCAGCCCCAGCAGCCTCCCGCTCCCCACGCCGCTGCCAACAAAGCCGGTGCCAGCTGCCACTGCCAGCCCAACACAGCCCAGGGCAGCCCCTGGGAGGATGAAAAACGCGCATTCCTCACATCCTTCCTGCCCGCGGGACCTCCGTGGCTTTTCCCTTCCATCACTTCCACGCACAAATGAGATGCCAAAACTCAACTGTGATTAAAGGTCCTTATGTAATGCTGTAAGCCCGGGCAGATGCCGCTGTCGCTGCCTCGGCTTCTCCCTGCACCGGGACACCCAAAGTTGCACGGAAGGCGCTCAAAAATCACGCCCAAAACCCCAAGCCCGGGGCGCACGCAGCACAACGCGAGCCGGGAGCGCAGGGAAGGGGAAGGCAGCTGAAGGAAGAGGCTGAGGAGGAGAGAACCCCCCCGATTTACAGCCAGAGCACGGTGCCCGGTAACGCTTCCTCTCCTCACCTCCCCAGTGACAACTCCGGCCCCAAACCCGAGCGCGGCTGCGGGACCCGCGGGTGACACAAACCGCGACAGGGCAGGGGCCGAGGGGACGCGCTCCACATCCAAGTCCAAACCCCAATCCTGCAGGAATGTTGTCTTCCCTCCGCTTTGCTCCGGGAACTCACCTTCCCTCCCCTCCCCCAGGCAGGTGACACAGCCCGGTCCCCGCGGGGAGGGGACACAGAGCCTCCAACCCCCGGACGGAGACCCCCGGCCCCCGGTAGAGCCCCCGGACCCGGAGCAGCCCCCGGGCAGAGCCTCCAACCCCAGGGGAACCCCCGACCCCGAGCAGAGCCCTCCGACCCACAGCCCATCGCTGGCCGCCCGCCCCCTTCTCCTCCTCCCCCCGCGGGGGCTCCGCCGTCGCTCCCCCGGTGCCTCCGCTCCCCTCCCGGCCGTGAGGCGCCCGTGCCCCCGCTCCCCCCCGCCGCCCACCGCCGGGCCGGGCCTAGCGCTGCTCGGGCTGCGCCGCCAGGCCCGGGGGAAAGGAAGGGGGAAGGGGCTCGGCGGCCGCGCGGGCGGGCCCCGCACTCACCCAGGCCGGTGCCCTCGGGGCCGCCCCCGCCGCCGTCCATGCCGGGCGGCGCGGGGAGGGGGGCGCGGGCGGGCGCGGCGGCGGAGGGCGGAGGGCAGGGCGGCCGGGGCCCTCCCTCCCTGCCTTCCCTCCGGCCCCTCGCTCGGCCCCGCGCTCGAGTGGCCGCCGCCGCTGCCTCAGCCCGGGGCCGCCGCTCAGGCCCAAGGCGCTGCCGCCGCGGCGGGCGGACGCAGCTCCCGCTCCCCCTCGGCCGCCGCCGCCGCCGCAGCGCTACGTGGCCGCCGCCGCAGCCGCCGCCGGTCTCGCGGGGGGCGCGCGCGCGCGCGCGCGGGGTTGGGGGGGGGGGTGGCGGCGGGAGGCGCGCCCCGTGCCTGTACCGGTGCGCGGCGGTGAGCGCGCGCGGGGGGGGGGGGGCGGGGAGCGCGCTTGTGCGGCGGGAGCGCGCGCGGGCCGAGGCCGCGGTTGAAGGGCCGGGAGGTTTGAGGGGGGGACGAGGGGGGGGGTGGTTGCGTGTGTAAGTGCGCGTGTGCGGGGAGCGCGGGCGCGCGCGAGGCGGGGAGGGAACGGACCGTTGCTGAGGGGGGAAGGAGGGGGGGACAAAACACCACATAGGCCGAGGGAGCGGGGAGGCGGCGGTTGCGGGATCGGCAAGCACGCGCGTGCGGAGCGCGGACGGATAACACGGGGGGGGGGGGTAAACGCACAGAGCCGGCGGGGAGCGCGCGCGCGCGGGGGCGCGCACGGCTGGAACGGGGGCACACACGGGACACCCATAGGCCGGGAGGCGGCGCTGTGCGCATGCGCCGCCGGGGGCCGTTCCCGCGCGCCCGCCCCTTTCCCGCCGCTGCTTCACCTGAGGCGGCGGCGCGCGCGGGGCGCAGGTGAGGCCGGGGCGAGCGGCGCGCATGCGCGGGGACAGGGAGGGGGCGGCCTGAGGGGCGGGGGGCGCCTGCCCGTTACCCCGCGCGCGTAATTAGCGCCCGTGCCCTAATTAGCGCCGGCAGGTGGTCGCGGAGGTTGTGTGAGGGTGGGGGGGGCTTGTGACGGAGTGGGGGTCGCCCCGGCTCCCCCTCAGCGGGGCCGCCCGCTCGTCCGTTACTCCGCGCGGGTAATTAACAAGCCCGCTCTAATTAGCAGAGCCAGGTGAGCCGGGCAGGCCGTGGCCGCGCTGCGGTAAGCCCGGCTTGAGGCCTCACGGAGTCCCGGGGATGGCTCCTGCCCTCGGAGGTGACGGAGCTGCCCCTCAGGACCAGGTAAGGCCCCAGCGCCTCCTCAGCGAGGCCCCGAGTGATTTGCAGGAGCCTCAGCAGTCGGGCCCTTCTGTTCCGGTGCCAAACCCCAGCTCCCACTTGCTCAAATCTTCCTCTCCCCTTAACACGCTAATGACTACTTAACTCCAGCCTGCGGTTTCTTGATTACACCCTGATGAATGAGAGCGATGTGACAAGGAGCAGCACCTTCGGCAGGTAGTTGGTGACGGGCGTGGGGCTCCTGAAGGTCGGGGCCGCTCCTTCGCAGGCTGGCCCTGCCTTTTCCAGGTGCCACCTCCCCTGGGAAGCTGCAGAGCCTCGGCCACAGCCCCAAAACCACTGCTGGGGCTGTGTAGGAGGGGACAGCGCTGCTGTGGTTTGGGTTTGGCAGCCGTGAAGGAATTAGTGAGAGCAGCAGGCACCGAGAGGGGGAAGGGCACCAACCCCTTTGGCAGCGCTGCTGTTTGCCGAGGACTTCGGGGCTCTCTCTTGCCGCTTTGAGCTTTGAGTTCCTTTCCTAAATCCTTTAGTCCACAATCCCTAGCTGTGGTTTGTTTCCTCATCTGCAAATGCCCCCCTGCCCCCAACAGTGTAGGGCACTGGATTTGAGATTCTGCCAAAAAATCTCGGCGCCCTCACTCCCCCGGAGTTAGAAATACCAAATTCCAGAGGGTTTGACTTGCTCTGGATTCCTGAGCGTAAACCCCAGATCTGAGCTCCCTGTGCAGAGCAGGGATTGGAGCTCTCAGAGGCAAATTCAGGCCCAAGTTAAAAGGGCAGGGAAGGCTGGGGAAGCCCCGGGGTGGGATCAGAACAATGCTCCCAGTTTTCCTCCTTGCCCCAGCTATCCCTGGAGCAGGACAGAACACGCTGACCCAGACCACGGGAGCTGGTGCTGCCTCACCCAGTCCAGAGCTGTTCCAATCTCTGCTGGAAGCGGTCACCTGGAAGAACCTTGGAGTGTGTGGACACTGCTCCATCTGAGCCCAGCGCCCCTGGGCAGTGCAGCCTCTGGAGGAAAAGCAGGGAGATGATGTCAGGGCAGCTGCTGCTGCCGGACACCTCCGTGGATGTGGAGGATGCCAGGTGCTGGAATTCCCTGCCTTAGAGCGGGAAGGAGGAAGTACACCGGGGATTTTTTGTTCCTTGGAAGGTGAACGCACAAGAAGCAGCAACAGAGCCCCTCTCCCAAAGGTGGGATCTCAGCTGAGGGACGACGTAAAACAGAGGAGCACAGAGGAGGAGCAGAGCCATCAACCACTTCCACAGCCACCAAGGGGATCAGATACAAAAATCTCTGGGTTCCTGGCGTGATGGAAATAAGGGACTTGTCCTCCCAGCCCTGCTGGTGTCCCTCCAGCACTGGGGGTGGCCCAGGGAAGGGGCAGCTGCTGAGAGACTTTTGCTGTCCCCACGCTGTGGTTTGTCCCCAGGGCACCCAGCAGGGCACACTCCCCTGTTGCTGCTTGGCTGAGGCAGCTGACAGCTCCACGGCCCAGTTCCCACAGGGAATCGCTCTCCCCATCCCTCCCTGGGATCCCCAACACGTCGGGCATGGAGAGAGAGGGAAACCAGCCCCGAGCAGCCCCAGCCCCGCAGCTCTGCTCTGAGCACACACCTGCCCCAGAGCCAGAGATCCTTATCTGCCCCATTTCCTCTGCTGCTGGGTGACATCAGAGGCAGCTCTGGCCCTGCTGTGGCTCCTGGTGTCCTTCTCCCCTGCATTTTCCTTCTCTCCAGGTGTAAACAGAGTGGGAAAAACCCTCCTGTGTCAGGTGAAGGTGACACAAATCATCATCTGCCCCCTGAGCCCCTGCAGTCTCTCAGCTGTGGGTGACATTGGCTTCCCCTACAAACCAGATTTTTTTTGTCTAAGCAGCTTAGGGCCTTTCAGGGTGAAAAGTACAGCAAAAGTAGGAGAATGTGCTGGCCCAGGGGCTGCAGACACAGCAGAACGTGGTGCCACCCACCTGGGGGTTTTTCCTGGAGGCCTGGCTGCTCTGGGCTTGCTGAGGAAGCAGATGGGAGCTGTTGCTGCTCAGGGAGCAGCCCTGGCGCCGTGGGCAGGAGGAGCTCACACAGAGGTGAGCAGATGGCCCCAGCTGGAGGTTGCCGGTGCTGTGGGCAGGATCCGGGGCTCTGCCAGCCCGGGGGCTCGGGCCGCCTGCTCTGGGTGTTTGACACGGCTTTAGGGCTGGAATGCTCTGGCAGTGCCCAGCCCCGCCGTGCCACGTGAGCTGCGCTGCTCAGGGGCCCAGCTCAGAGCTCTGGGCCTGCCTCATCCCCGTTCCTGCTGGGAGGATTCTTGGGAAAACTCCTCCTCATGGAGCAGCACTGGCCCTTCTTCACCCTGTGCCTGGTGCTGTGTGAGGCCTCCGAATCCTGACAGTGCTGCCTTAGGGACAGCCTGCACCAGCAGGACTTGACACAGCTGGGACAATTTCTCCTTACCCAAAAGAGAAGAGTCCTTGGAGCTTGGTGCTGCTCGAGGATCCTGGAAAGAACAGGCTCTGCGGAGAGAAACTGAGGCACAGGTGCTGCTGACACCTCCAGCTCTGCAAGCCAGCCAGCCAGTCAGGCTTTGTCTTTTAGATCTCCTGCTCAGGATGCCCTGGAGCGATGGGAGAGGAAGCAAAAGGGAAACAAAGGGGTTTTCCTGCTGGATTTTGCCACAGGAAGCTCTGTGCTGTCCGAGGGAGCCGGGCCACTGCAGAGGAGAAGTTCAAGCAGAGGAAATTCCTGTTCCCGTTTTCCTTTCCCAGTTCAGTGGAAAGGCACAATTAAAGATTAATTGCCTCCAAATAACAGAGCAGAGCTCACACCCACCAGCACCTCCTTGTGCCTGCGATCAGAGGCAGCTCCGTGTGGGGGTTGTTCACTTTTCTTTGGGGTCCTGGGGGCAGGGGAACACGACTGCGGGATCAGAGCCAGCAGCCTCTGCATGAACACCACCAAAAAGTAAAATTTCCCTTTGGTTAGCCTTGGCTTTGTGCTTTTTTTTTTTTTTCCCCCTTTTTTAGATTCCTCCTGAGGGAAGTTCTAAAGTTCATGCTGGAGCAATTATTAAATACAAACGTCACTGCAGCAGGTGCTGGACGTTTCTGTCCCTGCACTAAAGGACGCCCTCTGCTCACATCGGCATCAGAGGAGTGCAGGAAGGGTCCTTGGCCTTGGCCAGGGTGAGGAACAAACTGGTTTAACTGGAGTCCTTTCCATTCCCACCCCATCTTCCCGAGGCTCACCCTGGAGCCAGGATGTGCCGGGCTGAATTCAGCAGCTCTGATGGAAAACAGGCCCAGGAGGAGCAGCTCAGCCCCGCTGCCAGCCGAGGAATCCTGGATCCAAACTTGGCGCTGAGCGTGGCTCCCCATCTCCCAGCCTGCCCTGGGCTGTTATTCCTGCTCTTTTCCACGAGCCCTTCCTCCCGCACCGCCCCTGTTTTTCAGGGTCCCCTTGGACATCAACAGCACAAAGGAGGCCGTGAGGAAACTCCTCCCAGTGCCCGGCTCTCCCCACGCTGCCAGCTCGCTCCGGGGCACGGATTATCCCAGCCTCGGGACCTGCCTGGCCCGGGGAGGCTCCGGCCCGGCTGCCGGAGCAGGTGCCCCTTTCCATGCCCAGCCAGGCGGGTCCCGGCTGCTCCAGAGGCTGCTCCCCGTGCTCCTGGCCGTGTCCTCCTCACGCCAGGCAGGCCGGGGTGTCTGCCACAGAGCAGGCTCGGCTCAGGGAGGGTGAACACAGAGGAAATCAGGCAGCTTCCTGTTTGTTTATGGGGAACAAAAGCCTGGCTGGCTGGTCTGAGCTCCCTGCCACCAGCAAGGAAGGAAAAAGGGAGGGAAAAGTCTCCCAGGAAGCAAAAACCAGTCTGTGCTGCCATTAATCACTGAAAGCACAGAGCTGCAGGGGAACAGCTGCCAGGCTTTTCCCTCCAGCACGGATTAATCACCACAACAACGTTCTGGACCCAAAAACTCAAGAGCTGTTTCCTGAATTGCAGCTCAACCAGCTCGCACCTCCGAAGCCATTCCCAGACATTCCTGCAGTTCCTGAGGGAGCCAGGTGAACCTCTGGGAAAGGAGGAAAGCTCGGAGCCCTGCAGGGCTGGGGGGAAAACAGGAATTTGGACCTTTCCGAGTGCTCGAGGAGTGGAAACCTGAAGCTGGAAGGGGCAGCAGAGGGTTCTGAGGAACCTCAGGCAGTTCCTGTGCCAGCTTGAGCTTCTCCTTCCCCACCTGGAGACTCCGTCCTGGCCAGGGTGACCTCGGGGCTCTGCTGTCGCCACGGGTGGCCACCTCTGGGCCGATTGCTGCTGCCACCTGGTGGGAACCAGCCCGGCCCTGCTGCTCCTCGGGGTGTCCCCCTGAGCCTGGAAAAGGGCGCCTCGGGACAAGGCACCTCTGGAAAAGGACACCTCTTCCCATCCTTCCTGTCACGGCGAGCAGCAAAGCTGCACCTCCGCCACTCACCCGCACAACACCCCCAGCTCTGCGATGTCGGTGCCAAACGGGACAACTGGAGAAACACAGAACAGCTGGGGTTGGAAGGGACCTCTGGAGCTCCTCTAGTCCCAGGCAGGGCCACCGGGAGAGCAACTGGAAGATGGGAAGGTCCAGGAGCACCTGGTGGGATGTTGGTGTGAGGGAGAGCCGAGAGGAGGGCACTGAGTGCCCTTTGATGGGGATTAAAAGCTGTCAGATACACTGAATTTGGGGAGTTTGGGCAAACAGGTGGCAGAAAGGGAAAGAACCAGGCCAGGAAAGCATTCCCAGGCTCCCCAGGGAATGGGCACATTCCCGAGGCTGCCAGAGCTCCAGGAGCTTTTGGACAATACTCCCAGGGATGCACAGGGTGGGAGTTTGGAGTGAATCGAACCAGGAGCTGGGCTGGATGAGCCCTGTGGGTCCCCTGTAACTCAGGACATTCCATGATTCATTTGGAACCCCAGATCTCTCAGCAGAGGAGAGAAAAGGGAACGTTTGTAGGGAGAATCACCCCCAAAAGCCAAGGAAATGGCGAATAATTGGCCCCAGGGGCCACCGAGGGAGCCTCAGGCACCTCCTCCAGAGGGGCCAACAGCAAAGGCAGCAGGAAATGCTCCCCACTCCCTGGAAATGCAGAGCCCCGGGAGCTGGGAAGGGATTGCAGCCACACTCTGCAGAGCCCAACACCTGGAGCGCGAAACTGAGAGGGGAACGCAGGAAACGCCGTGGGAGGGTTCAAAAGGAGCCTTGGGAGCCGAGTGGGAGCTGCCCTCGGAGCGTCTGGAGCGGGAGAGCAGAGGAATAAAGAGCTCCAGAGGGGAAAGAGGTCTGGAAGTTATTTGGGAGTTGTGCACCCGACTCAGCTGCCTGAAACCCCGTGTGAGCTCAGGCACCTCATCACCGCTGCAGGCAGAAAGGGCAGGAGAGGCTTCCCAGGGCTCCAGAGGCTGTAGGGGGGATGTGGAGAGTGAAAGGAGCCCGCACTGCACAGCAGCACCCTCAGGGCAGCACTGACACCCGGGCCAGGCCGTTCCTGAGGGACACCAGGCCCCGGGTGAAGCCCAGGATGGTGCCAGGCTGGAACCGTGCAGGGAAAAGGCTCCACAGTGCCACTCTTACCTCAGGAACGCCGTGAAAACTCACAGGCGAAGCTTTGAAGCTGTCGGGATCAATCCCTCTTTGCCTGTGCCAAGACTCTTCCCAGCTACCCCAGCCCGTGCCCCACTGACCCCGACCTCCCTCTCTCCTGAGACAGCAGCAGAAAAAGAAGCAGCAACCCACGGTGCCACCCTTGGGACTGTGACATTTATTGAAGGCTGGTTACACAATCACACCCATCACATCCTCCTCACAGTTCAGCTTCCCTCAGTAAAAGGAGCATGGATGGAACAGAGGATTTCTGCCCGAGCCTCGGAGCAGCGAGGGGCTGCGACAGGAGCCCACGGGGCAGGAGAGGGGGACGGCTCAGGGGGAGAACGAGGAGATGTTCCGGATCCAGGAGGATTTCCTGCACAGGAACTCCCCTCTCCACCGTGCCAGAGGGGATCTCTGCTCCTCTCAGCCAGCGCCGCGGCTGCCACAGGCACAGCAGAGCCCCTGCCCCAAGCTGAGGTGTCCCCTGGCTCTCAGGTGACACCTGGAGAGGACTGGCTTGGCTGAGGGCCCTGAGCATCGCTGTCCCACAGCCCAGGAGGTGTGGGATGGCCCCGGCCAGCCTGAAGGCACTGAGGCAGCTCTGAGACCTGATCGATGCAGCACCCAGAGCCAGGGACTCACCTGGGCTTCATCCCAGGACAACTCTGCTCCTGGTGCTCAAACTGCCTGGAAAGGGGCACTTCCCAAACCTCCCCGAGCCACTGAAGCCACCGCTGTGACCGCCCAGGGGAGGAACCGCAGGCCTGGTGTCGCGAGCGTTCGCTTTTATTTGATTACCCATCCCAAAATCCCTCCAACTGCCAAATTTCCGTTTCCTCCGCGAGGAAATTGCAATGATTTTTTTTTTTTTCCTTTCCTTTCCTTTTTTTTTTTTTTTTTTCTTTTTTTGTTTTGTTTTGCTGTTCTTCTGCTGGCGTAGGCAGGGGCTGGCTCACTGTGGCAGCTGCAGCAGCACGGACTGTCCCGAGGGCAGGTAGGTGATGTTGCGGGAGCGCGAGAGCTGGTACGCGATGTCCTCGGCCGCCTCCAGCTTGCGCAGCTCGATCAGCCCGTCACCCGCCGTGGCCAGCGAGTTGGCAATCAGCTCTGCAGCCTTGGAGTCACCTTCTGCAGAGATCACCGCCGCCTTCTTCTGCTGCTCAGCCTGCGAGGAAAACGGGGAAGAAAAGGGGCGGGCAGCGCAGGAAGCGAGAGCGGAATGAACGGACGGAACTGCGCCGCCCCACCCCGCGGGGGTTCCCCCCTGCCAGGGTCAGGATAAAATGGTTCTGGTTTAGGGTTGTGTTCTTTAAACTGGTTTGCTGCAACTCTGGGAAAAAACAGAAGCCAATTTGGCTACTGTGGGAAAAGAAAAAAAGCCAATTTCAAACTGAATTTCAAGCTGGTTTTTGACCCCATCCATCCCACCCGGAGATCCCGATTATTTTGCAGTCCCTAGGGATGCTCCCAAACCCGGAGCTCTCCAGTCAGCTGAAATCTGAGATGACACAACAGCCGTTAATCCCATTCTCCTGCTGGAGACTCCCAGAAATCCTCCAGTGCGAGTCAAAGCAGCTGGAGTGACCCAGGAACAAGCAATGAGCACGGCCGCAGGCCGGGGTGGAGAGAGGAGCCTTCTCCAGCTGGGAGTAGGTTTATGCTGGATATTTGGGAAAACGTTTCTGTTCAGCATTCCAGGAAGGCTGGGACAGGATATTCAAAGGAAAAACCCCTGGAGTGGGAAGGAGAGGCAGCCCCAAGGTTCTCAGAAGGACAGGATACCTTCTCCACGATGAACCTGGCGCGCTCTGCCTCCTGCTGCGCCACCTGCTTCATCTCCACCGCCTCCGTGAACTCCTTGCCAAAGGTCAGGTGGGTCTGGGGGGGACAAACCAAACAGGTCACGGCAGGGACAGATCCCAGCAGCTCTGGGATGGGGACGGAAACAAACTGGGACAGGTGGGGATCCCATCCCCATCCCTGTCCCGGTGTGCTCAGCCCGCTGCCACCTCCTGGATGGGGCATGGGAAAGCTCCAGAAACAAAGTGTCCAGGCTGCCTCCTGCACCTCCCTGTGCTCCCAGCAGGAAAACCCCAGGCAAAGAGGGAGAGGTGTGCAAGCCTGATTACAACATTTAACTTACAAAGGGATAAATTGAACTTATAAAGGGAGGTGGGAGGGCAGAGCTCCCTCCTTGGGTATCTCAGCAGGTTCCAGGAGGAACCCTTTGTAGGAAAAGCTGCTGTCCAAGTGGGGATTTTCACTGCTGGTGCTTCCTGTGGAGCTGCTGCCAAATCCCAAACCACCTGCAGCGCCATCCATCACCCTCAGCAGCATCTGCTCCTGGTGGAGCTGCAAAAGCCCTGCACAGGGAGGGCTTGGACACCCAGGGGCCACCAAGGGCTGCCCAAGGTCGCAGGGACAAAACCAGAGCTGTGACCCCGGCATCCTTCCAAACACAGTGTCCAAATGTCCGAACGTCCAGCCCACCATCCTCCAGCCACCCTTCTCTCCAAAGGGGGAAATGGGAAATGGGAAAACTCTCACCAAGGACACGTCGTCCAGGATGAGGCCGAAGGTCGCCGCTCTCTCCGTGAGGTCCTCGCTGACCTGCCTGGACACCAGCTCCCGCTGGGTGATCAGCTCCCCGGCGTCAAAGCGAGCCTGCAACGGGCAGACACCTCTGGCAACGGGCAGCGGCAGGACACGGCCTCCGGCTGCACCAGCGTGGACAGCAGGAGGTCTTTCCCCACCAAAAAGGGCTGCCCAGGGAGGTCTGGAATCCCCATCCTGGGAGTGTCCAAGGCCAGGGTGGACGGGGTGTGGAGCCCCTGGCAGGGGGTGGAGCTGGAGGAGCTTTAAGGTCCCTTCCCACCCAAACCAGGCTGGAATTCTGCGGTTCCAGGGCACAGCACATTCCCCACTCCCTGCCAGGGCAGCGCAGCAGCTCAGGGCGTGCTCACCACCACAGACTTGAGGATCTCGGTGGTGATGGAGGGCAGCACGCGCTCGTCATAGTCCTCGCCGATGCTGGTGAAGATGCGGGGCAGCTGGGCGGTCACGGGCCGGAACAGGATCCGCAGCGTGATGTTCACGTTCTGCAGGTCTGGGGAGCAGCACAGGGTCAGCGAGGGACCTCTCCTCTCCAGTGCAGCAGGAGGAGGAGGAGGAATAAACTCCCCAACTTGGGTTTGCCAGAAAAAATGAGTTGGTTTCACTCCCCTTTTTCCCCTGGGATCCAACTGCGCTCTGCTGTAAAGGGAGAATTCCAACCCCACCTGTGTCACCTGCTCCAGGTGACCCTGCATGAGCTGCAGAGCTCAGGAGGTCCCTTCCAACCCAAACTCCTTGGGGTTCAGTGATTTACAGCACCAAGGGAAGAGTTCTTTAACCCGTCCTTTATTAAAGAGATCAAACCACTCCTGACTGTTCCGAACACGTGGGATCTCCACGGAATCAAGGAGCGGTTGGGGTTGGAAGGGACCTCTGGAGATGACCCAGCCCAACCCCCTGCCAAGGCAGGGTCACCTGGAGCGGGTGACACAGGTGGAATGTCTGGATCCAGAGAGGGACACTCCAGGCCCTTCCTGGTCACCTGTCCAGTGCTTGGTCCCTCAAAGTGGAACTCGTTTAACGTTTCTGGCCCCTTCTCCACAGCCTGGGCTTTAGGACCACAGTTCCACATCCAGCAGGGTAAACCCAAAGCCCTGGATCCCCTGGATCCGGTGTCCCCGGGGCCAGCACCCACCTTTGCTGCCGGTGATGACGGGGATGTTGCGGGGCCGCGAGCGGCAGTCGAAGATGATGGGTTTCTGCACCCAGGGGATCAGGAAATGGGTCCCTTCTCCCACCACCACGTCCTGGACCCCCCGGAACCGGTCAAAGATCACAGCTCTGTGTCCTGCATCCACTGGGGAGGGAAAGAGCACGTCAGGGATGTCACTGCTGCCACCAACGCCACGGGAACGGGGCGGCTGGGAGGGTTAAAGCCTTAATTAACAGCAGAGCAGGGAATTAATGGGATCATTTAGGGCAAAAAAGCAAAGAGAAGCTGCAGATGGAACTCCAGGGCCTCCCAGTCTGCTCCCCATGGAGCAGCTCTGTGACTTTTGGAGAAAGGAACTCACAATGCTCGTGGTATAAACAGCCGTGCGAGGCCTCAGTCTGTCTTTATTGGGCAATAAAAGCAGTGAGAAGTCAAGACTTGGACGAAAATACAGAATAAAGCGATCGGGGAGCGCTCAGCTCGTCCCACTCACCGTTGTAAAGAGCAGAGTTGACAACTCCGCCCGCCACAGCCAAGCCCAGACCGAGCTTCCCGATGCTCTCGAACACCTTCGCAGCCATTTCACAGCTCCAGCTCCAGCCCCCGCTCCAAAACCCTCCTGCAAAACCCCCCCGGGCCGGTCAAAGCCCACTGAGCACGGCCGGGGTGCTGCGGGGGTCCCTGGGGATCGACCCCCGCCCGGAATCCCGAACCACCCCGGGCAGGGCAGCCCCGCCTCGGGGGCTCCCTCGGCCCCACAAACACCTCAGCCCCGGGGGTCTCCTCAGCCCGGGGGTCTCCCCCCGCGACCCCTCCCCAGGCTCGGACCCTGCGGCCCCGCAGCACCCCGGACACCCCTCCAGGACCCCTCCCAGCTCTCCCCGTCCCCCCACAGCCCGACCCCCGCACCCCGAACGCCCCCCAGGCCTCCCCCTCCCCGCTCCCTCCTAGGCCGCTCGCCCCCAGCACGGGCACCCCACGGGCCAAGGCCTCGCTGTCTCCAGCCCGCCCGCCCGCCCTCAGGCCGCGGCTCGGTCCCGGCTCGGCTCCCCCCGGCCCCGGGGCCGCCGGGCCCGGACCCACCGCCGCCCCCCGGCCCCGCCGCTCCCGCCGCGCCGCTGACCTCCACATGAATCCGCGGCCGCCCGCCCAGCGCGCCCTGCGCGCCAGGCCAAGACGCGCGCTCCTCATTGGCCCGCGCCTCCCGTGCCTTTCTGGGATGGGTAGTTCTCTGCCACCATGCGCTCTGCAGGGCAGCCTACAGTTCCCGGTGTGCCCCGCGGCGGCCCGCTGGCTGAGCAAAGTAGCGCACTATTGGCTGGGGCTTCACGCTACGCGCAAGGCCTCTTGGGAGATGTAGTCCTGGTGGAGGGGAGGCATGTGGGGGGCGTGCGGGGACGGGGGACATGCGGGGGGCAGGGGACGGGCAGCACGTCCTGCTTACAGAACCCCAGAACAGGCCGGGAGGGGACCTCTGGAGACCACCCAGTCCATCCCCCTGCCATGGCAGGGTCACCTGGAGCCGGTGACAGGGGTGGCTTGGGATGTCTGGGTCCAGAGAGGGACACGCCAGGCCCTCCCTGTCACCTGTGCCTGCCACCCTCCATGGAAAATTATTCCTCCTGTTGAGGTGGAACTCGTGGTTTAGTTTCTGGCCATTGCTCCTGGTCCTGGCACCGCTGAACCGAGTCTGACACCTCCCGGAGACACTTCCCTGGCTTGGCGGGATCCCCTCTCCGCCCTCCCTTCCCAGCCTAACCAGGCCCAGCTCCCGCTCTCTCCTCATCCGAGATGCTCCAGACCCCAGACCGTCTTTGTGGCCTCCCTCGGACCCTCTCCAGTAGGCTCCTTGTCTTTCCCGAGCTGTGCACACCGGCATTAAACGTTCCTCCCTCGTCCCGGGGGAAAAGGGGCCCGGAGCCGCTGTGCCCCTGCGGACACAGCTCCCTCATTCCCCGGCCGTGTCCCCTCCTGTCCCCTCCTGTTCCCGGAGCCGCTAGAGGGAAGCAGCGCTCTCCCTTTAGCTCCGGGAATCCCGGAGAACAGGGAAAAAAAGAGAGGGAATTAAAAAAAAAACCCTCCCCAAAAGCCTGGCCCGGGGAGCCGCCGGGGTGGGCTCCGCTCCGAGGGGACCCCGCCGGGCACCGGGGGCTTTGTGCCCCTCCCCGGCAGCGTCTGGGGATGGGAACGGAGCCGAAGCCCTTCCTCAGAGCCCAGCGGATCCCGGGAGCAGCCAGGGAGTGTCGTGTCACCCCCCTGAGCTTGTGTCACCTCCGTGAGGGGAAACTGAGGCACGGCGCTGCTCAGCACCCCGGCCAATGGGGGGACAGAGAGGGACCCAAACAGCAGGGACAGGTCCCAGCTGGTGGCCCCAGGCCCCGGTGGTTCTCAGCTGTCGGTGCCTCCATCCAGCCCCAAACCAACCTCTGGTGGCAAAGCCGTGAACGCCCGGGGGGTTCTTCCCGTCGGAGGCGGGGTCCAACAAGGTGAAACTCATTAAACCCGGGACTGACGGAGCTGGGGGACCGGGATTTGCACCCCCCGAGCTCTGCCTGCCGCTCACCCCACGTTTGTGCTGCCCATTCCCTTTTCCCTGCGGGATCAGCGCTGCCCGTTCACACAGAACGGGGACAAAGGCTCGTGGCCCTGGGGATTTTTGGGCCCGGGCCCGGGTTTTTGGGATGGGAGCTGCGGGAGCCGCCGGCTCGGAGCCGGTGCCACCCTCGGCAGCAGCCGGGAGCAGAAAGGGGCCTTTGTGCAGGGACCCTGCGGCCGCTGGTTCGGGGGGACGCGGTGACACGGGCTGGCCACACGGGCTGGCCACACGGGCTGGCCACTGCCGGGGGCACCCAGAGCGTCCCCCCACAGCCTCCGAGCTGTCCCGGCTCTGTGGGATGGAGAATGTGGGGTCCGGGATGGAGGTGAGGGGCTGGGAGCATCTGGGGGAAGGGATAGGGGGGCATGGAAGGCCCCAAAATTGAGCTTGGGACCCTGTTTTTGGGTGACGGCTGTGGGATTGCACCCCAAAATAGAGCTGGGACCCCCCCCTGCCAGTGATGGCTGTGGAACCGCGCCCCAAAACAGCGCTGGGCCCCCTCCCTTGAGCCTCTCCCCGAGGCTGCCGTCCGGTTTTGGGGGACATTTCCTCCACGGGCAGCGCGGGCGGCTCAAGAAGGGCTCATTGTCCCCCCCGGCCCCGGGAGGGAACAAAGCGCCTCCTCTTCTCCACCCCCCGCTCCCAAAAAACTCTCGGCACGAAACCGCCAAGCGCGGAGGCTCCCGGCGCCCGCTGACCCCGGCGGGGCCGGGACGGATCCGCGGCGGTTCCAGGGCACGGCCACGCCCGGCCGGAGCCGCGGCTTTGGCAGGAATGGGGTTTTTCCACCCCAAATCCGCTGTGGGGTTGATCCGTGCGCGGCGGGACGGGGCTGGCGCTGATCCCCCTCCCACCCACCGCGTCCTCCGGGGGGTCCCGGCCCTGCCCGGGGGGTCCCGGCCCGGCCCAAACCCGAATTAGGCTCAATAAGCGTTGAAATTAAATTAGCGAAACTGCATTAAAGCCCTGCGAGGACGCGGCTCGGGGTGGAAACGGCCTTAATGTGATTTCAGCCGAGTTCCCTGCCGCGATTTGCAAGTCAGGGAAATCGAATTAGGGCTGTTTGCATTCTGAGCTCTGTCCGCACGGCCCCGTCCTGCGGCTGAATTAATCTGCTTTAAACCCCAGCCTGTCTTTCACTCAGACAGCTTCACCTGACTCGCCCCGGGGAAGCAGAAAACCCCCCCGGGCGGGCACAGGGACCCCATGGCAGGCGCGGGTTTGGGGGTGGGAAGTCGTGGAGGCTTCGGGGAGCAGCAGGGTTATCCCGAATCCCAGCAGGGAATGATGTGGGGCGCAGCCCCGAGCTGAACCCCGCCGTGCCGGGCTCCGCAGAGCCGGGATCGGGGTGCGAGCACCCCCGTTCTCCGCAGCCCGGGGTCCCCGCGGCTCGGCGGGCGCCAGGGCCGGGGTTCCTCGCTGCTCCGCGATGGTTATCGGCGCTTTAACCGAGTTTCCTCCGCGCCGGGAGCCAGCTGGATCTGGCTGCGTTATCCCCGCTCCGGGAAGGCTCCGCTGGCTGGGAATTGTCACCCGGCAGCTCCAGGGAAATCGGGACCGGGCCGGGGGAAAGCGCAGCCCCCCCAAAACCCCGCAGCCCCTTTGGTGCCCAAGCGTCCTCCCCGCCTTCTCCCCATCCTCCTCTTCCTCGGGCCCGCAGCAAATCCGCCAGGTGAAGGGGTTTGGGCACCAAAAGGTGACCCCGAGGGTCTGGGGACATCCCAGGAGCTGCAAAAGGCTCCTGTCCCCCTCTCCCCGCGCAGGTATCGCCATAGACGGCTGCAATTAAAAGGGAGTTAATGACTTAATGAATCCTAACCCAATCCCCCTCATTAGCGCGTGAACCGCTGACCCTCCCTGGCTGCGGCCGCCGGCGCTGGAATCGCGCAGCTTTTCCTTTCCTTCCAGGGATTTAATGTCCTGGAGAGGGGAGAAAGTGGGGGCTGGAGGGCAGGGACTGGAAAGCCCGGCCTGGAGGGGGGACACCCCAAATCCCCCCAAATCCCCCCATCCCTGCTGGCCCCGGGACAAATCCTGCCCTCTCGGGGACAAGTCCTGCACTTCCCGGGACAAGTCCTGCTCTCCTTGGGAAAAACCTCGGCCTCTCCGGCCGCCCCGTCCGCCGCCGGACAAAGGCACTTCAGTGTCCTCTCCCGCAGCTGCCGTGGGGCCGGAGCCCCTTCCGCCGCCGGGGGGGCTCCGAGGGCCCCGATCCCGCCGGGAGCAGCCGGGCTGAGCATCCCGGTCCAGCCGTTTCCAGGGATACTGCCGGGGGGTCAGGGAGAGGTCTGGGATGTTCCAGTCTTCCTGTAGCGTCCTTAATTGCTCATTTATTTAGAGCAATTAGTCCCAGGTGCTTGTCCGCGGTTGGGTGACCCCGGCGGGTCCCTCCTCATCCTGGCCCGGCCATTCCAAGCCTCGGGATCGATCGGCTCCTGGCGAAGGAGGAGTCCCCCCCCCCCAGCGCTGAGCCACGTTCACATCCCTGCCCCGTGACCTTGTCCGTGTCCCTGTCCCAGCTCATTCCCCGCGGGAGGGATGGGATGGGATGGGGTGTGGGGGATGCTGTGGCCCCCCGGGATGTGCAGCCCTTTGGAGCAGGGGATCCGCCCGGAGCATCCCCGGGGGCCGCGGAGATCCCTGGAAAGCGCCTCCCCCCGTTTTCCTGTGTCTCGGAGGAGCAGGAGCGGCCGCCGCGGGGAACAATCCGGGGCTTTGTGGAGCAGGACCCACCCGGGGGCGGCCGGCGGGGTCAGCGAGCCCCCGGTGCCTTCTGTGCCTCGGGCAGAGCCCCGGGGGGACGGGGGGGCACAGCGCGGGGCCCTCGGCTGGGAATGGGGGCAGGAACGGGCAGGGGGAGAGCAGCGGGGGGAGCACGGACACCGGGGGGGTCACAGATATCGGGGGTCACTGATGTCGGGGGTCACTGATGTCGGGGGTCACTGATATAGGGGGGTCACAGATGTCGGGGGTCACTCATATCGGGGGTCACAGATATCGGGGCTCACACCTGGGGGCTCCCATCCCCTGCCCTTTCCCCCCCAGCACAACCTCTGCCACCTCTGCCTTTTATCAGCCTGGCCGGGTGGCCCACGGCGGGGGGGGGTTGGTGGCCCACGGGGGTTTTCGATGGCCCACAGAGGCTTCGACAGCCCCGCCCTCTGTCTGAGCACCCCCAGCGCCTCCATTTCCCCCCTCCCGCGTCTGCCGGGCCGGGGCCTTTGGCTGCCAAATGCGTCTCCATCGCTCCCCAGGCGTCACTTCCCCCATGGCTCCATCCCAGCGTTCCCATTCCCTGGCACCGGGAGCGCTCCCAGATGGGACCTCTCTGCTGCCTCCTCCCCCGCGCGCCCCGATTCCAGGGCGCGTTAATTGCCCGCCGATTGATTCCCCAAATTCCCCGCTGACTCCCATTAGGGCGGCTTGGAGGATCCTGGGAAAGGGGCAGGACGGATCCGGCTGCACTCGGATCACAGAATCGAGGGGGGAAAAAGCTGAAAAAGCCACTTTTGGGGGGGGGGCTCGGCGCTGGCCGGGGTGCAGTGGGGGCTCCCCCGGGGTAAAGTTTGTGTCACCCAAAAGCTGCTCCGAGAACATCCCCAAAGCCACGCGGACAAAGGCACGGCCCTGACCCCGCTCCCTGAGGGATTTGTCCCGGACCAGGCACGGGCAGCCCCCAAGGGGGACCCTCCTCCCGTTCCTAACCCCCCTCAACCCTCCCAGCCCGTCAGGTGCGGGGCTCAGCCTCCTCAAAACCACCCGTGGCTTTCTCAAGGGTTTTCCTGCAGCCAAGGGCAACTTTTGGCTGGAAAATCCTTTTCGAGCCCTGGAAAATCCTGGCTCAGGGGTGCGGGGGAAGCTGGGAGCGCGCACAGCCCCCAGGCGGGGATGGAGCTGCCGCTTCCCGGACTCGGATTCCGGCAGGAATTGTCCCCGGCAGGTCCCTGTCCCTCTCCGCTGGCTGGAAGGAGCCCGGAGCAGCTGCAATCCCTCCGAGAAGCGGCTCAGGCTCTGCCCGGGGCAGCGCTGCAGCTCGCAGGGCACAGGCCCAGCACCCAGAGCCTCCCCGGGGAGCGGGACACCCCCAAATCCGGGCTGATCCCCCTGGATGACCCCGTCCAGCCCCTTCCTGGACCCCTCCCTGCATTCCCGGCAGCCGAGGGTGATCCAACCCCCCCAGGAGCACCCCTGGATTGCGCAGCGGGGTCGGGATGCGCCCCGAGGGTCTCGGCATGGATTGGAGCCTCCAGCAGCCGGGACCGGGGAAATTCCGGTTCCGAGAAAGCCCCGACTTCCAGGAAGGCTCCGCGTTCCTCCCGAGCATCCCCGGGCAGGAAACCCGCGAGGGATGAATGCCCAACAGGGTGAATGAGGCTGCCTGGACAGGGAAGCGCTCCCGATCTGGGTCAGCCGGTCAGGGGAGGGCTGAGCCGGCCGGAGCGCGCCCAGCACCGGGAGAGGGACCCTCGGTGCCACCGCGGCGGCTCCGGAGCAGGCTGCAGATGGGCAGGGAAGGGAGGCAGCCAGCGCTGCTGCTCGGGGCCATAAATTACCCTCAAGGTTTCCTAATGGGACCCTGATTTATCTCCTGCCTCTGTCTGGACTAATTGAGTTCATTCCGCTCGGTGATTCATGCCGTGGAAATGGGTTCCAGGGAAAATGGGACCTCAAGCGGCTTCAGCAAATCCCGGCCTCCATCGGCCTGGGAGCCGTAATGCTTTTAGAACCGGGGGATTCGTGAGGGCAGCGGCCCCCGGCCCATCCGTCACTGCCAGGGCGCGGCTCGGGTTTCAGCCGGGGCTGCCAGGAGGGTCCGGAGGGCGAAATCGGGGCTGGAGTGACCCCTTGACCCTGCCTGGGGTGGTCCTGGGGCTCAGCAGCCCCCGGAAGGTGGCCCAGGGTCTGTCCCGGCACATCCTGGGATGGGGAGGGAGGGGGGAGAAGGAAAAGCCCCTGGAAAAGTGCAGGAGGCGAAACGGGGCCTTGGATGGATTCCTCTCAGGTGGGAGCAGGGATGAGCATCCCACACCTCAGCCAAAATCCCGAAGCTCCTCCGTGTCCCGGGAGTGGCCTTTGCCCCTCCTCCTCCTCCTCCTCCTCCTCCTCTTGTCCATCCTGGCCGCTCGGAGGGCATTCCCCATGCCCGGCTGGACCGATTCCAGCAGAAATCCATCCCAAATCCCGACCCAGGGCAGGGGGCAGCAGCGGCCGCCCGGCCCCGCCCAGCCCAGCCCAGCCCGGCCCAGCCCGGCCCAGCCCGGCCCAGCCCGGCCCCGCCCAGCCCAGCCCAGCCCAGCCCGGCCCAGCCCGGCCCAGCCCAGCCCAGCCCGGCCCCGCCCAGCCCCGCCCAGCCCAGCCCAGCCCAGCCCAGCCCGGCCCAGCCCGGCCCAGCCCGGCCCCACCGGGGTTTGTTGTGCTGCTCTCGCTGCTGGCGACAGCCGCGGCCGGTAATGGTTTTATTGGTTTTATTGGTTTTATTGGTTTTATTGGTTTGTTTGCTCTCCGCTCGTGTCCCCGGGGAGTCAGAGGGCTCGGCCCGGCTCGGGCATCCCCTCCCGGCTGCTCCGGCCAGCCCGGATGGGGCTGGGGCTGCTGGAGAGCTCGGAGAGAACCTGCGGGGGGGTTGTGGAGAGTTTAAAGCCTCCTGTGCCTGCGTTTCCACATCCCAGGGGGCTGGGACAGCATCCTGTGGGGCTGGGAGAGGATCCCGTGGGGCTGGGAGAGCCCCCAGGCCAGCGCGGGCCCTCTCCAGGTCACCGAACCCTCTGAGCACACCCGGAGGGGTCGGAGGGATCCATCTCCCCACAAATCCAGAGCTGGGATCCCTCCTTAAACCCTCCCCGGCCCCGCCACACCCGCGAGCGATTCCAGGAGATTCTCCCCCGCTCCAGGCCCTGCCTCTCCCGCCTGGATCCGCTGCTCCCCCCGCAGCATTCCCGTGTTGCTGCCATGTCCTGGCCCTCATTAAATCCCTCCTAAAAGCCGGGATAAAATTGCTTTTACCCAATTTCCTCCTTGCTGTTCGCTGGCTCGGAGAATTCCAGCGGGGCCGAGGCAGCGCTGCTCATCCCAATCCGATTATCCCCGATCCAATCGATCCTCGGCTGCGCGGCCCTTGTGAAACTCTCACCTGATTCTGTGGGAGCAGTTGTGGCTTTATGAGGGCTGACAATGAGCAGGCAAAAGGTAAGAACTTTTCTGGCATCATTAGGTGATTTAGAGAGGAGAGGGTTGTTTCCTTCTTTTGCAAGTCGACAGCACCATCGTGTGTTTTGTCGTGATTCAGTATACTGGAAAGCAGTGAGGTATTCAACCGTTATCTTCAGTTTGAGCAAGTGGTCACATAGAAAACGTTCTAGACAAAAGAGGCAGTGTCAATCAGCGAAATATTCTATGTAACCACATGCACTTTCAGTCTCCCAGAGTCCACTTACAAAGCTAAGTAAGCCCAGCATGTCTCACAGCTCTCTGTGCTCAGCTTATTACAATATTATAATATATTATATTGTTAATATAATTATATAATTAATATAATTAATATATTATTAATATATATTATTACAGTATTACAATATATAATATTACATTATATTATAGCACATTAACTTGTATCCTGTGAAAAGCAACACACACCCTAGAGCTCTCCACTAAACGTATACTTTTCAAGTACAAGTATTGGTCACAAAAGCTGGCCCCTCCACAAGATATTATCTCACTTTTCTAATTAAATGTGCTATCATTTTCTTTCTTTCAATAATGCAGCAGTCCCTTGCTGAGTTTCACATTCACTTCAAAGGATTTCAACACCACCATATGAACCAAGGCTATGTTGTTCTCTTGCTGAACCCAGTTCCCGAATTTTAATCTGGAAACAAAAGAAGAGAAACATTATACTGCTCTTTCCATTTTTACGTCTTTTTCAGAATGGCATAGAGACCTTCAGCATCTGCTGCCTTAAGAAAAAGCTGCAGCATGTGCAAATTAATAATTTCAAAAGGAAGCTGATACTTCTCTTAAGATGCGTGTTGAATCCTTCTAGGACTTTTTGTATGACAAAAGATACTGGGCAGAATTCCTGTTGCCAGTGGATTGTGTGTTTGGACCATGACTTTGAAGAGAACTTGATGCTATATATACTTCTGAAAAGTGCAAATCACCTGTGCTGTCCTGACACATTTATCTACCAGAACTACAACAGGAAACTTTATTTTAGCTGTAGACTACATGATTGCACTGCGAATAAAAATTTTCATACTTAAGGGGGTTGGTCCAGGACCTCTCCTGACATTTACTTCTCTGTGAGATACAGCTGGTTGCACTCTGTGGCCCAGAAGGTGTACAAACATGATTGCAGTGTAAAAGCTGTTAGGAGAAGGGGGTAATTTAGGCCTGAGAGAGCAGAATTCTGAGGGTACCTTTATCTGAGAAGGAAGGGACATAGACGCAGCGTAGACTCAGAGATTCAGAAGTCTTTTTAATGAGAGCAGCTGCTGAAAATTTGAAAGAGGCCAGGGAAATCTAACTCAGCTGGTAGATATTCCTCTCTGAGCCCTAAATTCGTTTTAGCTTAGTGTGACTGCTGCTCAATTGTCTTCCAAATTCAAGTTTTTAATCGTAAGTGGAAAAACTGGCTGATAATGAAACTGCGGAACACCATGGTTGTGTGCATACTTTAAGCGCTGACATATTGTTCTGTGTGAGACATTTCTAACTCTAGGAGAATGAATGTGCATGATGCTACGTAAGAAAGTGCATGTCACCAGCCTGTTTAGACAGGAGTGTGGTACACCTCTTCAGTGCTGACATATTTATCTGAGTAAGAACTAGCCAAAGACTAGACAAAAGAGGACTTCCACTTGATTGTGGAGCAAATAAAAATTTACCTGCTTAAGTGGCGAGAGAGTAAGTGGTTGAGCAAGAAATGGCAGAGCACCACCATGCATTGCAGAACCTGCAGCCCGGTTTAGGATCTGAACCTGCCTACAGGTACACAGACACGTTGTTCTCTATAAAATTAATAAGTTAAGCAATGGATGGATATTTTGAACAAAACCACTACACTAAATTGGTGTTTCTCAACTGTTCAAGTTTTGTGCTTGCTTTTGCTTTCTCCTAATTCTTATCTCACAGAAAGAAAATTTCTTGTTATTTCTCTTTACTTTTAATTATATTAGTAATAAAACTTTCTTTGTACTGTCCTTTGTGTGAGTTGGGTAAAAGGAGGAAAGTGCTGGAAAGGGGGAAGGGGTTTGCTTTAAGCATATGAAAGAGACTTATCAAGAACTGCAACATTGACTAAAATCCCATGTTCTGTTAGTCTGTTGTTGGTGGCAGTTTGGGAACCATGTGCAGCTGAAGAAAACCCTTTTTTCTCTTTGTGAGATTTTCATGGAAGAGATGTTTTACCACCACAGCAGATTGTTTCTTTCCAGGCAGTCATCCTTAAGAATATTAATAACCCTGTGTGATGGCCCATGTTTGGCAGTGTGAAGGAACATTGAAAGGCTTTTTAGAGACTTGTGGTGAAGAAAACCTTTGTGTTCAGGCCAAAATAACAAAGTTCACGTGTGGCCTGTGGAAATTGTGAAGAGTGCCTATGCCATGCTATATAGAAGCTAAGAAACTGTAATATCACAACCTGTCTCTTTAATCCATTTGAAGTACATGGAGGGATGAGAAAAGAGGGCGGTGTCGTGTTTCTCACGCGTAGCTTAAAAACCTTCTTGCATGCTGTGGAGAGTCAGAGAGGAAGAGAAAGTGAGTCACGTGAGACGAAGCTGAGCATGGCGACGGGAAGGAGCGAGGCTTTCTCCACCGTAAAGCCTGAACAAGAACACTCTTCAACATGGCGGCTTCCCTGTCTGCAGCCAGCGCACTTCGCGCTGAAGAAGGCACTGTGCAGCCAGCAGCACAAAAGTCTTATCCTCTCCTCTCCACACGCAGAGCCAGCGGAGCCATCAGGAGCCGGCGTAGCCTAGCCAGCCATGGACTGCTACACAGCTAAATTTGTCTGGTGCGGTTTCCGGTCACCGGTGGGCTGCGGCACGGATGCTGGGTTGCTGGGGGGGGAACTGTACCAGAGCTGCAAGCAGCTAATCCACCTGCTGGAAGGTGGGGGGGCCTCCGAGCCTCTGGGCCCCCGCCCCCTTTCCCAACCTTCTCACAGTTTATGTATTTAAACCGCATGGAAAGGCGGGAATTGTCTTTTGTTTGAGCTGTAGAGGTACTGTAGTGGGTTGAACCTGAGTTGATGGGCAGTCTTTCAGACTAATGACGTTTGAAATGCTGCTGTGAGTAAGAGATACCCAGCAACTTCCATTCTGGCACATCTTTTTACAAGAGAGTACATGTAGCTGAGAAGGAGGGTGCATAGCCCCCCGTGTGAGTTTTATCTTGATGTGCATGACAGACCACTTTTATGGGAGAAGCTCCTGAATGCCTTAAAGTTCGGCTCAGTTGCAGAGAAGTGGCATTTACGGCATTGTATTTGGTGGTGTTTTACCGGCTACAAAGAGACACTCCTGATGGGAACTATTCCGTTTAGTTTCAGACTCTGAGCACTTGAATGTGATATGAAGTTAGAGATTGTTCCGGGGAAACCAGCGAATGCTTCCTGTGCTGGCTTGTTTTCTTATGGTGCAGTTTTAGAGACTGCAAGAAGATGATGAATGCCGCTTGAAAAGTAGCCTGAGTGCATGACAGTGCATGACGATGTTCAGCTAGTTGATCATGAACGTGCAGAACACCATCGGGTGTAGTGCAGTTTTTCTCTATTGACATACTTTTTCCCTGTGCAAAATGGGCACTTTTTGAGCCTCTTCGCATCCAAGCAATCTCCCCTGTCCTCTTCCATCCGCCGACTGTTCACGCAACAGTCTATTTTTAGTTACTGCTGAAAAGGTATAAATACTCAGCTCTGTATCAATAAAATTGGCTTTTGCAATGTTTAAAAAACACAGATAGGGTTGTTATAGTGATTGCTGATGATATAAGAATAATAGCTAGTGGTAAGGGAACGGCATGCTTGGTATGTACCGGTGTCAGTTAGGTTGTAGTAGTGGACGCGCTAACGCTGCTAGGCCGCAAACCATGGCAGGCAGTACGGCCCTACCAGGAGAGAAGTGTGGAGATACAGCTAGAAAGCAGAAGTGAGAGCACTGCTAAACTCATGTCAGATGCTGTTTGGTTTTGCTAAGGACTCTGCGACACTGAGAGCATGTGCTTTGACAGAAGCAAGGCAAGGTCTGAGTTGTCCATGTGTGGCAAGGCCAAGAGCAAAGGGGTAGAGAAAGTCAAGGTGGGCGATGGGTGAGGCAAGGTAAGGGAGGGGTATGCAACACAATGGGTGTCTTAAGAGGAAAGACATCCATTCGGCAAAGGAAAGGAATGGTCAGGAATGACAAGGAAATGCAATGTTGGCTGAGATGGCTGAGCAATGAAAGTCAATGAAAGGAACTGGACTGGTAGGAAGGGCAAGGGAAGCACATGGATAGGTCAGGAAGGCAAATGAAAGGTTGGGCCTGGACAAATGGGAAGTCAGGTGCAGGGTGGCTGAGCAATGAAAGTCTTTGGAAGGCAAGACAAAGGAGAGGCAGGCAAGGCGATGAGAGTCCTAGAATTGCAGGTGGAGGAGGCAGGGAAGCTGAAGAAATTCCACAAAAAGAGAGGTCTTGAATTGCAGGTGGAGGAGACCCTCACATGCTTCTGAAACACTGGAGGTATGTGAAGGCCTTGAGAGTCCTAGGAGAAGCTGCCAGAAAAAAGCTACCAGGACAGACAGGTGTGCTTGCTCGTGACCTCCTCTGGGCTTCCCTGGAGCCCAAGGGCAAAGGATGGATGCCTGTCCAAAATTCAAGACATGCAAGGATAGGTGCCAGAAAAAAGCTACCAGGACAGACAGCTCTGTGTGGCCTTGATTTCGCATGGACCGTCTCTAATCTAACAGGTGGGCTGCCAAGGCAAGGCAAGTGACAGGTACATTCAAGGACTGGGGTTGGCAGGGCAAGGCAAGGAAGGGGCAGGAAAGGCAAGGAAATGCCAATGAGATGAAAGCCTGGCAAGGCCCTGGAGGAAAGACTACAGACTGGACAGCAAGGCAATGCAAGGTGTGGGGAAGCAAGACAAAGTAAAGGATGGGGCAGTGGAGGGAAGGAAGGCTGAGGGAAGACTACAGACTGGACAGCAAGGCAATGCAAGGTGTGGGGAAGCAAGACAAAGTAAAGGAAGGGGCAGGAAA
The DNA here is from genome assembly GCF_000738735.6 of Corvus cornix cornix. Classification (NCBI taxonomy): domain Eukaryota; kingdom Metazoa; phylum Chordata; class Aves; order Passeriformes; family Corvidae; genus Corvus; species Corvus cornix. The sequence goes on along the minus strand of NC_046352.1, from coordinate 3,740,958 downwards.
GGCAAGGAAATGCCAATGAGATGAAAGCCTGGCAAGGCCCTGGAGAAAAGCAGTAGGCAGGTCAAGGGTGGGGCATGGCCAGGGAGGGTTGGCAGGGCAAGGCAAGGAAACAGGTGGGCTGCCAAGGCAAGGCAAGTGACAGGTACATTCAAGGACTGTTGGTAAACAAAAGCAGCCAGGACTGACTGCTCTGTGTGGCCTTGATTTCGCATGGACC